>NC_133544.1:55202500-55502500 GCF_048773025.1 Camelus bactrianus | reverse complement strand
GCACATTTCATTAATTTAATGTGATGACAGATGTGTGAATGGAAACCTCCAGACAGAGCGGGAGATGAGAGGCGGTCATGCTGGTTGGAGATCAGGGCTTTTCTGTGCAGAGGTTGTATTTGAAGCCTGAAGCTGTGGTAACTGCATGGGTAAGAAGTAGAGGGACGAAGTGTTCTGAGCCTGAACAGGTCAGGTTTTGGGGGGAGGCAGAAGTCAACGGGGGGAACCATAAGTGCAGAATAGAATGCAGGAGGCACCATGAGGTAAAATGAGGTGAAAGCGAACTTTCAAACAAGAGGCACTGTATGTGGACTCATGGCACCTGGATAGTCTTAGCACCTTAGTGCTGTAAAATTTGGCCAGTCGGGGAAACCATTCTGGGTTTCCATCTCTTCACCGAGAAATGGGAATACATTTATGCCTGTTTTCACCTCCTGAGGGATTTTTTTGGGTATGAAAATTAAATGGATTATTATATGTGAAAATACTTTGCAAGTTATAAAACGCTCTGCGAAAATACAAGCTGTTAATGTAAGTAGAAGTATTGTAAGGGAGTAATTGAGAGAGGAGTGGTCAGAACTTTGGCACGCTGGAGAACTCTGAAAGAAGATGAAGAGGAAGGCTGTCCGGTGGGAAGCATGCTCTCTGGAGCCATGTGGAAGGTTGATTCTCATGCGGTGGTGAGGACAGATGGCAGGGTGCAGACCTTTACAGAGAGACTGAGCCTGTAAAGAAATGCGGTAGCAGGTGTGCCTGTCACGGTGGTGCTGGGTGCTGCCTGTTATCCCCAGGATGATGGGGGGGTGTGTGCAAAGGACTGGTGAGTGTCACAAAACAGGAGAGGAACTTGGCACGAAAATTGCTGCGTTTCTGCAATTTGAAATGTCTCTGAAATGGAAAACGTGTCTTGTAATTGATGTATATGTTTGGTATGATAGGTTTTCTTTTTAATTTCCAGGAGAGCTGGTAGTAAATTGATGACATATTTAAAAATTGGTGGCACTTTATGGAATCCTGGCAGTCTGGCAAAATGTTCGTATGGACATCACTTGCTAGTGGCCAACTCTGGCATACTTACTTGTTAAAATATTTGAAAGGTTTCTCTATCTTTCTTCATCCAAGGTTAGGATATTATTTTATTCATCATTTATTGAATGCAAATCATATTGAGTGCCTATTATATGCTAGGCACTCTGCTAATGTACATAATGTCGTTTAATTCTCAAAACACTAGGAATTAGGTACAGTGTTTAGCTCCCCAGGTTATATGTGAGGAAACTGAGGTTCTGAGGTTACATTCCTTAAAATCCTGGCTTGCTATATAACCTGATGCTAGGCTAGATACTGTGGAGAAGTGAAAGATACATATGAGGTGGTCTGTTCCTCTGGGTTACAGCACAGGAAAGCTAAAGCCAATATTAAGGAAACAATCATGCGAGAAAAATACACTGCAGTTCTGCCAGGACCACAGCACAGGCACGAGCAGGCTGGAAGGATGCCCAAAGAGAGACATTGCTTTTAACGAAGAAGTAAGAGAGAAGGTTTTTATAGGCAGGGGTAAAATTTGAACAGTAGAGATGAGAGGGTGGTAACACATGCAGAAAGAACCAGGTGAGTGAAAGAAATGGAAGCATAAAAACACCATAGCACCGTGTGTGTTGAGGAGACGCTGTACCCAGGGTGAGCTGGACTGGAGCGTGCACACAGAGGAGCTGTGAGAAATAAAGGCAAAACAGTCAGTGCACTGCAAAAGGATGCAGACCAGTGTTGTGTTGGTATAACTATGAGTTCACTGGTCATCGGTTTTCTTCTTCTGCCAGTTACTTTGGTTTTGTGTCTCCAGCCACTCGGTGAACCACCTCTGGGAGTGTAGTGGGTTTCTAATTTGTGCTTGGGTATCCTGTGTTTTCAAAATTTTCTACGATTCTTTTGTCACTAAAAAAAAAAAAATCATAGTGGGTATTTCTTTAATAGCTTAGTTGACATAAGAAGTTTGTTTACAAAAATGTAATGGAACATGAAAAGTTTATTTAAAATTTTTAAAGGAGGGACAGAGCCTGGTTTTTAATGGTGACACTGAGCTACCATGTCATGATGGAAAAAGGGTGCAACTGAAATGACCTGAGTAGGGATCTGGAAGAACCTAGGTCAGACTCTCCTCATTTTTAAAGATTCATTTATGACTGTAGTTATTGCTTCTTTTTTTTATTTTTGGATGATATGTTCATATTTTCTTACACAGGTTACATACACATACCTGCATGTTCTTTTTATTGTCCATTATTCTTTAAAAATAGTTTCATTCACTAGTCTTCCCTATTTTTTTCTGTTTCATTTATTTGTGCTTATAAGATAAAGGTAACTTAATTTTTTGTTCCTTCAGATTTTCCCAAATGTGCTTTCCTTTCCCTAACTGCTTCTGTTACTCATTTGTTGTAAATTTTTGAGCTCCCTGAAATTTGCATTTAAAGGTATACATTTTCCTCTAAGTACTGCTTTTGCTGTGTCCCACAACTTTTGACATGAAGTTTTCTACATTGTCCACTTAAAATTTTTTGAAATACCTCTAATTTGTATGTTTAACTCCAAGGGTTTTAATAATGTTATCTAATGCCCAAACATACAAGGATTTTTTTTTTTTTAACTGTCGTCTTGGCGTTAATTTTATTGCTTTATGTTTGAACACTCAGGCAAATGGTGCTTTCACAATCCCCTAAACTGACAAGCTCACGTGTGATGTTTTGCTGTTTGCTTTAAGAATTAAACACACTTACAGACACTGCTGAGTGTGTGCTATGTGACAAGCCCTGTTCGTTAAGCTTTTATTCTGCCATGGAGTCGGGGAGGTCAGGCAGTAAACAAGCAAATGCACTAACAACATGAATGTGAGGGTAGGGTTAGGTACTATGAAGACACGAAGCAGGGTGAGGTGGTAGAGGTAACCTGGGAGGGGCAGGTGTGCCACTTTTGGCTGGGTGAACAAGGAAGGCCTCCCTCCGTTGACATTTGGTCTGAGACTTGGATGACCAGAAGGAGCCAGCCACAGCAAGTCTGCAGACCAGGAGTCCAGAGGAGCAATAATCACAAGGTTTCTCAGGTGGGAACTAACTTGGTTTTTTCCAGGAGCAGAGTGTTTTAAAAAAGAAACCCAGTGGGGCTGGAGTGGAGGAAGTGGGAGGACAGTCTCAGATGAGGGTGGCTAGGCAGGCAGGGGCACAATCACGTGGGCCTTTCAGAACATGGTAGGAGTTGGGTTCTATTCTAAGTGTGATGGGAAACCACTGGGTAGCTCTAAACAGAGCATACTATTAGTAAGCCTTTTTTCCTATTTGCATATTAATATGAAATAAAGAGTGTGTATGAGTGAGAGAGAGAGAGAGAAACACTTAAAAGGATGCCTGGAACATATTAAGCTTTACATTAGTGTGTGTTACTGTTAGATGAGAGTGAGCAGTTTCTTATTATCATTCCTGGTAAATGCTTTGGCTCATATTTGGCAATATAAATGTTTAACTGAGTAAATAATACCCACACAGCATGGATATTCTAACTTCACCCCCACCCCTTTCATTTTGTTGGTTCTTAAAAACATTGTTCTGTGAGTGAATGGTCTTCAGATTGATTTTCATGTGCTTCCTGTGTGACCTTGGGCAAGTCACTCTCACAGAGCCGTTGTGAGGATTAAATGAGATAACGCCAGCAGCAGGTGGAAGGTAGGCATACAATGTGCACTCAGCGGTGGCTCTTTTAATGGTCTAATTACAGTTCTGTACACTCTGTTTAGGTTCATAATTCCTTCAATTTGTGATTTAATTACTTGGAAGGATAATTCCATTCACTGTATACTAAGTATCTGAAAGTATAGAATAAGACTAAAAATGCTTTTCTGTCTTCATAGGGGTGCTTTTATAGTTATTAGACATCTCATATTCCACAGGCCTTCTCAGAGGCCGCCAAATAAATTGATAGTCACTTAACATTCAGTTTGGAGGGTCAGGGAGTCGAATTTTATGGAAAAGGTTATTCAAAGAGTCTGTTTTTCCTGGATTTATTTGTTTGTGAGGACAAAGAGAGAAGCCTGCAATTTGTAATTTCTATTGAGCAGTGACCTACATGTAAAGAGATATTTTACTTATTTATGAAGAATAATTAATTATTTGCCGGCGTGAAGGAGGAAAGCATTCTAATGAAGGCATACATTTTAAAGCTTGAGGTGGAGGAGAGGAAACAAAAGTTGCCAAAATTTAAACTATTTACATTTCGATGATTTAGTATGAAGGAGATAAAACATTCCTCAAACTGGTATAGTACTAAGGGTAGCAGTGAGTTGAAATTTATAATAACGTTTTATATGCTGCATCGTAACTCTTGAAATCCAAGCTTGTAAATCAGGAATCATCTTATCAGGGTAAGATCTCATCAGTATCCAGACATTTTTAAGGCTATAAAGTTGTGCATAATTTATACATATGAATGTAGTACATGTGTAAGAAAGCTTCAGCTATCTGAAACTTAAAGGAAATTATTTTGGATAAAAGGGGTCTATTCTTTAATCACCAAACTTTTTCTTTTTTATTTAAATCATTTTGGAAAGACTTTGTGTGTGTGTGTGGAAGATAATTGAGCCTTTTCTTTATGACTTAGGAGCATTATTATGTATGCATTTCATTACCATGAAAATAATATGGTGTGATGTCCTCAGGGACCATTGGACTGTGAGCCCTGCTTTAACTGTGTACTAAATTGGCCCGTATTATAGTGCATTTTGAGGATTTTTTCCCCTGCTGTCTATCTCTCCCCCATCTTTCATTCTTCCCTTACTGTCAACTATAACTCCTCTCTGCTGTTAGCATTTCTGGATCTCCCTTTGCTGCTTCCGATGTGCTTTTAGCTTGGACACCTCAATTGGTTGGAATTATATATAAACTAAGCGTGAACAGAATCTGGTAGAGGACAGAAGGGCTCCTCTGTGGATATAGTCCCAGGACTCTGTGCTAACTCTTGACCCTTCAGAGGGGTTTTTCAGGTTTATTAACCTCATCTGCATTTTGGGTGAGTGACGTGACCTCACATAAGGCACAGAGACACTCCCTGGAATAAACTCTTTGCTACCTGTATGGGTGTGCATCACTCACAGTTCTTCAGTCTTGGAATATATTTATGTCCAGTTTTCTGCCCTATGGTAATACTACCCCCAAAAAGAAATACTTGTCCTAATAATATTTTTAGAGACCTGGAAATAATCCTCTCCCTTCTCTAATTTCCTTGACAGCTCTCGTTCCTGAATGTATTTTAGCCCATGATTTGTGCACTGAGTATGTAAATGAGATCTTTGGTGGTGTTACATAAAACTTTCAAGGAACAAGCCTTCCCCTCAATTTTAAGTAATTAAAGCTTCTATATACACTGAACTTTAAGCCTGTACAGAGGTATTATTTGGGAAGTTGTAAACTTCCCAAGCTGATTTTATTTGTAAGTTTCTTAGTGTGGTTCAGCTCTTCAGTTTGACCTCTTGACTAAAACAAGTTTACCAGCCTTTCACCATAATGATCTTATCTTACAAAGATAAATATGGCCATATTTCTCAAAAATTCAGATTAAGAATGCAGGTTACTGGGATTTATGAAGACTATTTTTCTTTTCAAATATTTGATCAGTATCATGGAATGTAGTTAGACACCTTGGAAAGCCATTAAATAGAAGTATATCATGATTTTTAGGGGAAGAAAGGCAAATAGAGAGGAGAGTATACTGTTTGATGATTCACTCGTGTACCCAACTGACCATTTGGGGCCAAGGAAGCTGATTTTTATGTTTTAAAATTAATCCAACCTAGATTAACCATGTCACGTCCCCTTAACCACAGGCGTGTGACTCTCAGGGTAGACAGCTGTTTGGATGTCCCACACTGGGACTGCTGCCCTCAACAAACGCTTCTGATTCTCCTACATGGCCACTTGGCAGCGTCTCTGTGCACCCATATGGCTGCATGGCATCATGCCTGTTGACAAGTCAGTCGAATTGTTTCACTAGGACCCAGGTGCCAAGCAAACATGGGTTCGCTCTGACTGCCTACTGAACTATGCAGCTTCTTTCTCAGAAACAAGCAATAAAAGACCTCTCCTTGGTAATGACCTCCAAGTTAATGGCAGTATATTTATTGGCATTGCATTGCTTTCCCTACTGTTTCAACACGTTCTCTGTCTGTAAAGATAACAAAAGAAAGAAGGAGAATGAAACCTCCTGCAATTACTAAGCAGATAGTACAAAAACCATGAAATACAAATCTGGGCTGTCACCTCTGACGTCTCAGTACGCGCACCATTCCCAGGGCCTCTGTAGTCCTGCTTGAAGAGGGAGGGGAGCATTGGTGTGCTTCCATGACCCTGCGACTGGTCATTTAAGTTTGGTTTTCGACTGGTTTCACTATTTCAGTAGGAACGGTAGTTTTCACATAGGGGATCTGATGAAGATCTGTGAGATGATACGTATATGTGCTTTGAGCTCCTTGAAACAAACATATGAATCCGTGTGACTGCTGTGCCTTGGTAAAGGAAATCCTGCACTTGTCCTGGAATTAGCAAAAGGATGTTTGAGAAGTCCAACATCTTTTTCATTTACTCATTTCTAAATAGCTGGTTTTTGTGTTTTACTCGAGTTTATAGAACACTTTTACTTATGTTGTTTTATTTGTTCCTCAGGTAAAATTTATGAAGTAGGTTGGTCAGGTAATATTATTATTAATTTTATTTTTAAAATATGAAAACTGGAGCTAAGAGCAGTATTGTGACCTATCTCAAGGTTTCTGAAAGTTTAAACTGACAGAGCAAGACTCCAACACAAACTTTTTTTCCGAGAGTCCATTGCATTGAGGGTGAAAGGGTCCTTGAGAGACTATACTCATTTGGATGGATTCAGTTCTATATCATTATCGAGTAAAGCCTCCAAATAGTTAAGAGGTTGATTGGAATATATATATGAACATGCTCATTAAAAGTGACTTTAATAGGAAATATCCCCAACAGCTGCCACTGTAATATATTGCTTTTATTTTCTCACTTGATTTGCTTCTTGAGTAATCTTTTGGGTCAGTTTCTTGGCAACAGTTTTGATTTGGTTGTTTCCTTTTGTTAGAAGGTCAAAGAATTTTCATTTGCCTAAAAGAAAGGAAATTTGTCAGGATTCCAGAAACCCATACTATTCTAGATGTGACATAGAACTTTAAATCTGCATCACTTCTAATTAATACCAATGTATGAACACTGGCATGACTTTAAGTCCATTTTATGGAAGCAACTGAAAATAAATCAGAAAAGTTGTAGGTAAAGGGGTTTTGAAGGAGACATAGCCTGATTTGACTTTGCTGTTACCTTCTTCTCTTAGATAGGACATGTGTCAAAATTCTCTGCTGGAAAATTTTCAATCAGAAGTATAATGTAAATGGGAGAGAAATTTCATAGCCACGGGGATTAGAAGATAAATTCTTAATGTTGAAAAGGAATAAGAAAGGGTTGAAAAGTGGGATTGTCATTGAGTCAGTGTTTGACATCTGAATATTTAGAAATATTTGAAAAGTAGGTATGGCAGATTCATTTTGTGTTTTTATGGTACAAAGCATCCCACTTTGCACTCCTATTTTTAATGTTTTTTTTTTCCACTTTTGAAAGTATACTATACCTTATTGAAGTATATTTTATATACCATACCATCCACCCAACTGTAAGCATGCAGTTGGATGGCTTTTAGTGAATTTCAAATTATGTAACCATCACAACAATCCACTTCGAAAAGAGTGCCATCATCATCGCAAGTTCCCTCATGCCCACTCATCCCTGTTCCCACCTCCAGTCCGGGCAAACACCAGTCTACTTTTTGGTTCTCCGTATAGTTCTGCCTCTTCTAGGTATTTCTTGTAAGTGTAGTCATGCAGTATGTAGTCTTTTGTGCCTGGCTTTTTTTCCTTAATACAGTGTTCTTGAGTCTGTTTCAAGTTGTGTGTATCTATGGTTAATTCTTTTGTATTGCTAAGTATTAGTTTATTGCATGGATATACCATGTATTATTTATTTGCCAGTTGATAGATACTTGGATTGTTTCTGATTTTAGCTATTTTGAATACTGTTGCTATGAACATTCACAGACAAGTCTTTGGAAACATGTTCTCATTTCTTGTGAGTAGACACATAGTTGTGGAATTTCTAAGTTGTATGTTAGATGCATGTCTAATTTTTAAAGAAAATGCAAAAATTGTTTTCTGAAGTGATTGGATTAGACCATTTTACGTTCCCACCAGCAGCATATGTTCATTTCAGGGTTGATTTATTTTTTTAATAGCCATTTTCAGTTTTTTGGATTGTGCAGTGTTATCTCATTGCAGTATCTCGTTGCAGTTTTATGTCTTTATTAATTTTCTATTGCTGTGTAACAAATTACCACACACATAGCAACTTAAAGCACATAAATTTTTATCCAGTTTCTGTGGGTCAGGAGTCTGAATACAGGTTAACTGGGTCCATTATTGAGAGTCTCGCTGGTTGAAATCAAAGTGTTGTCTGGGACCACATTCCTATATGAGGCTTGTGGTCCTCTTCCAAACTCACTGATTGCTGGAAGAATTCAGCTCCTCGAGGTTGTAGGATTGAAGTCTCCACTTTCTTGCTGGCTGTCAGCTGAGGTTCTCTCAGCTTCTAGGGAACACCCTACAGTGGTCCTTGACCTGTGGCCCCCTCCAGAAGCAGTTTACAACATGGTTGTTTGCTTTTTCAAGGCTAGTAAAAGACTCTTTCTCACTTTGAATCTCTTTCAGGGAAGACCTGTAGCCTCTTTAAAAAGGCTTACCTGATTACTCCAAGCCCATTCAGAGTAATCTCCCTTTTGATTAACTCGGAGTCAACTGGTTAGGAATCTGTGTTACAGCTGCAAAATCTCTCCACTTACTATCATATGATTCAACGTAATCATGGGAGTGAAATGCCATCATATTCACGGGTAGTGGCCATACTTAAAGGGCATGGTTATATAGCACATATGGACATCTTGGACTTCTGCCTACCACTGTTTCCTTAATGACTGATGATGTTGAGCATCTTTTCATGTGTTTATTAGCCCTTCTTACCTCTTCTTGGTGAAATTCTATTCAAATATTTTAACCATTTTTTATTGGGTTTCCTGACTTATTGAATTATAAAAGGTCTTTGTATATTCTAGATACACGCCATTTATCAGATTTATGATTTGTAAATATTTTCTCCTAGTCTGTGGTTTGTTCATTCTTTAAAAACAGGATTTTTAATTTTACTGAGGTCCATTTTATCATATTTTTAATGGAGCATATTTTGAGTGTCACATAGAGAAATCTTTGCCTAACCTGAAGTCAAAAAGATTTTCCCTTACGCATTTTTCTAGAATTTTATAGTTTTACTCTTAAAGTCTGTGATCTATTTTGAGCTAATTCTAATGCATAGTGTGTCTTGGTTTGTTTAGGCATATGTACATCCAGTTGTTCCAGAAACAGTTGTTGAAAAGACTATCTTTTCCCTGTTGAATTGTGTTGACACTTCTGTTGAAAATCGGTTGACCATGTATGTAAGGGTTTTTTTTCTGTACTCACTCCTGTTCCATTGGTATGTGTGTCTATCCTATGCCATTACCACATTTCTTGATTTCTGTAGCTTTGAAATAAGTTTTGAAATCAGGTTGTGTAAGTCCTACAACTTTGTCCTTTTTAAAAAATTGCTTTAACTATTCTGGCTCATTTACATTTCCATATACATTTTAGGATAAACTTGTTAGTTTCCATGAAAAAGCCTGTTACAATTTTGATAGAAATTCCACTGAGATCCATTTGAACAAAATTGCTGTCTTAACAATATTGAGTCTTCTAAACCATAAACATGGCATATCAGTCCATTTAAGTCATCTTTAATATCTCTAAGCAATATTTTGTAGTTCTCAGTGTACATACAGGTATTGTAATTCTTTTGTTAAATTTATTCCTAAGCAGTTTATTTTTTTAGAATTTATTTAGAAATAATACTTGTGTAGTATTTCTAAAATTATTTTATGGCTGTCTTAGGATATTTTACATAGAGAATCTTGTCATCCATAAATAAAGACAGTTTTAATTATTCCTTTCTAATCTCAATGGCTTTAATGTCTTTTTCTTGCCTTATTGCACTGGTTAGAACTGAAGAAAGCCTTGTAAGGAGCAAACTTGGTAGCTTGAAGATAAAACAGAATCAACCTGTTATTGTCTGCTTCTGAGATGTAAATGTCCCTTCTGAATAGTTATTCTAAGAGCTGTCTTCTAACACCCATCTTCTCTTTACTTTCTAGCTAAGAATTACGATGTCCCATTTCTTAAAGTAAATAATTAAATATTTATGGCTTAGGGGGAGAGATCCTTTTGAGTCTTTGTCAAAATCCATTGATTCCTAATCCATGGAGATCTTTATTGTCCTTTGTCTATGCTGTTACCACATCTTTTATGCATGTTTTGGTATACTGTGCATCACAACTTACACTCGAATATGGCATGCTTTTCTTTCAAATCTTTCTCTTTTCATTTTTTCTGAGGAAGAAATGAAAGGCGCATTGGCCTGAAAATCAGAAGACCTGGAATTTAGTTGCTAGCTAGCTGTTTGATTTTTGGCAAATCTCTTACCTTCTCTGAACTTCTGTTTTTTACATCTGTGTAGTAAGATGATTGAGTCTTATAAGTGTAAATACTGTTATATGTTTTAGTATTTATGGTTATGAGGACATAGTACTTTATACATCTTAAACAAGAAAAATAAAATTAATCTTACTTAAATGATTTTTAAAAATTCAAATTTGTTTTCTAATTGCATATTGGGGAGATGAAAAAGCTCTAATTCACCATACAATCACAAAAGCCATCTATGTTTAAACAAGAATTTCTTTTCTCCGACAGCATGGCCATCAAATAGGCAAAATTTAAGAATTAACATTAGGCTTTCTGAGAAATGCATATTGTGAAACTCATATATCTTTCTTCATTTATATTAAGATATAACATAAACTATATTGTTGCAGGCACCTTCAGGGAAGTCACCAAAATTATTTCACTTAATTTGTGTGTGTGTGTGACATTATTATTGTAGAATTTTGTTTAAGTTGTGTTTGACCTAACATTTTGTGCCACCAGTAATGTAGAATTTTGTTTTAATTGTATTGTGTTTGGCCTAACATAAATTAACTCTGTAATTCAGTGTATGATAGCACATGCCATCAGTTTTTCTGCTAGCCCACCATGTATTTATTATTGTTATACTAAATATGTTACCATAATAATGATAAATCCAAACATGGGACATGATTATGTTTCAATCCTGATTCTAGTTGACCTTTCAACTGAAGATAGTGTCCTGTTTCGTTTAAGACCACAGTTATTAGACTTTAAAGTATTGAGTGGGATCTTTTTTTTTCCCACAGGGCTGGGGAGACAGTGGGGCAAAGCACAGTGTAGCAGCATCAGCTTACAGTGTTTAGCAGCAGCTCAGCTTTTTCAAAGCCTCTTTTTTTTTTCAAGAGATGCTAAAAGGGTGTTCAAAAAAGATGAAAGCTACATGATTAAAATGAAGCGTGCTGTAATGTTCCACTGGCAGTTTATGCTACATAGTCTATATACTCTGGTCTAATCATCTTGTATTGTGTCTGACTAGTTTATGGTGGTTGAAAGTTTCTTGGCCAGAAAGGACCTTGTAAAATTAGTTCTTATTAGAAAAAGCATGGATGGCTGCAAAATTTCGAGACAGGCTGATTTTAGTCCTGTCAAATGACATAAATAAATCATCAGCAGGAAGGTTTTAGTCTAATTGGGTGGGGGAAAAAAATCAAGCAGATTTGTGTTTAAAATTTCCTAATGAATAGAATTCCCATCAAACTAACAATTCAGTTCTTTCTATAGATTTGTCCCTGAATCCTTGTTTTAAGGAATTCTAATGTGTGTCTGTGTGTGTGCTTCAGAATTTAAAGTTAACATAGACAGATAAAATGATAAAATATGAATAGAATACCCTGGGCTATCCAAGTTAAGTAAGAACGTAAGATGACAGTCCAGAGTATCAGCATGCAGAATTTGAAGTCATGTTAGTTCGTGAGCCAGAGTCAAAAAGCTTAACTATTTCCTTTCCATCCCACGGTTGGGCAGCTTTTGGGGGGTGACTGGGTTTGGGTGGGTTTTTTTTTTTTTTTTCCAGTTTTAGTTAACTTTTGTTCTAGTAGTAAGAGAATTGGTCTCCATCTCCTAAATGAAAGAGTGTATACAGTTGCCTCTTGGTATCTGTGGGGTTTTGGTTTCAGGACCCCATGGGTACCAAAATCTACGGCTGCTTAAGTCCCTTATATAAAATGGCCTAGGACAGCTGGTCCTCTGTGTCAGCAGGTTCTGCACCCACAAATACAGAGGACTAGCTGTGGTCATTTTATGTGTCACTGGTCACACAGCAGAGAGTTGATACCAGAGTTGAGTTATGGTGTTTGTGTATGATTCATTTAACTTCTTTCTTCCTTCTTAGGTAGCAAGTTTTTTGTTTTCATTTTGTGAAGTTAAACATTTGATAGTTTGTTAATACACCAGTTGTTAAGATTTCACACTATAGCTTGCGTGTTATTTATAGATTAAAAGGGAAACCATGGAAGTACCTAAACACATTGTTTTGGTGAAAGGAACAGAACAGTCTTCTTGAGTTTCCCTAAATTTTTAATCATAAAACCTAAACCTTGCTTGGTCGTTTCTGTGAAATTGTACTTGGGCGTACTAATGGGTTAACTCTGCAGATAGAGTTTTGCTAGGTGTGGTTTCTTACAGGATTTATCTGAATAATGCTGAAACTGTTAGCTCAAGGGGCTTGTGAAAGGAATCTAGAAAGAGAACAGAGAAGAGATGGTTTCATTCTTGTGATCTTAAGTGAAAATGTTCCTTCTAGTGGGAGAGCCACAACACTGTCACCTCCAATCTTACAATAAAAAAAAAAACAAATAAATCTCAAAGATAGTTTATTTATTGGTAGCTTTGATCTCAGTTTTCAGCTGAGGATATGTAGTTTTCTTGTGCCAAACTCTACTTAAATAGGCAAAATTTTTTTGACCTAAATCTTACAAGCATGTGTTACCTCCTATTAATCTTTATAAGCTATTGAAAGGAAATGTAGTGGCTTTTATAGCTTGACAGTTTTAAAAACAAATTATCTTCAAGTAGATCAAGTTTTGAAATGAGGGAAGCCACATGTAATCTCCGAACTATACGTTTTAGTGGCACATGCTGAGTATCAGGTGCTTATAACTTGGCCATAAAAATTCATTCCAGCCCAAAATCTCAAGTCTCAACTCAGCAGGAATCTTAAAACAGAATTTGGCTAAAATGATTTATTTTTTGTTCTGTAATCTGAGAGGTGCAGAAATAGAAGGCTTAAGATCTTGGGCATGATTTTATGGAAAAACTTTAAAGGACACATAGGTAGGACATTTGTACATGCTATAGGGTGGCACCCCTGTAAACTGAAGAAAAGAGGGAAAGGGAGGGAGAGACAGATGGGGATGGGGAATGGGGGGTGGGAGGACGGATGGATCTTGACTGTTAAAAGAAACGGCTCTTACAACTTACTGGGTGGATGCATGTTTAATTAAGGACTGTGGTATATGCCTGTGCTCGAAGCTTGTCAGGTTGGCAGGTATTAATGGTTACTGGTTTCTGTAGGTGTCTTATCTTGGATTCTGCTTCAGTCACCCTACCTATTGTTGGTGTGAGGAAGATTCCATATAGCACGATTAGGCCTTTGCAGGCTAGGAAATAATTTTGGGGAGATGAAGAGAGTTCATTTAAAGAAGTTACCGTTAGTTTCATCTCGGCCGCTTCAGAATCATTATAAGCAGACTAAGTCCTCTTAAGCACAGTTTATCTTCAAGACTCTGTTTTTATTTCAGTCATCTCTTCTGGTTTGTTAGCATCTTGTCACCAATCCTTGGCCAACCGTGATGCCCTGGGAGACGAGATGTTCCTTTTTCCTTTCTTCCCTGGTCTAATGCCCAACCCCTCCTCCGGCCCTCCATCTCCTCACCCAGTGAGGGTGGCAGAAGGAAATCCAAGCACTAAATATTTAGTAAAGTGTTACATAGAGATCTTTAGTGTTTTAAGTGGCCTTACAGGAATAATAAGTCTAAGGAATCCCAAATAATTTTTAAGGGAAGGAAGTTGACATCCTAAAGGAAAGCAGAGTGGGAAACAGTTTGGAGACAGGGTGTATAGTCATCTTCTGTGTTTTGAGGTGATCCTTACCTGTACATTACCCGGGGGGAGTTGTCCAAGTCGTTTCACCTCATTGAACCACCCAGGAGTGTGGGGGGAAACTGGGGTAGAGGTGAGGCTGCTCAAGCCTACCAGCTTACAGCTACAGTGTCCTCGGACATCACTGGTCCTGGGATGTGTGTGGCCCTGTTTTCAGTTCACCTTTGTGTCTGTAACTGGAGCAGTGTCTCAGATACCTGCAAGCAATTACAGCGTTTTGGTAGGTTACCTGGTGTGAAGCTCTCTGGACCAGCCTTTCCATGTAGCAACCCGCTGGCTTTTATTTTGCATCCCTGCAGCAGGTCAGCTTTGACATCTCAAGGGTGGTTTTGCAGAGTGTGCATTTTAATGGGATAAGCATGTGTGTATTTCCTGAAGTGTTTGCACTTACGTATTAACATGGTTATTTTATAAATTGGGCTGAAATTTCCATTGTTTCCTCCTTGTATTAGCTTGCTTTGTTGAATGCTTTCATAGTTTTTATAAAGTTTATTGCCCCCTGCTGCTCAATGTCTTCGTGTGCTGTATGTTGTTCTCTACGTCCTGCTGGGGTGCAGTTTAATGAATTATTTTTCAATGAGAATGATATGATTTTTACAGCCTGCCCACAGAGATAGCGGTTTTAATGTAGTATTTGTTTGATTCTGTCCCCTTGCCCATTTTTTTTTTACCGTATGTGTCACCATTACTAGCATCTGAGTGTCAAAAGGCATTGGCTGTCCAAGCTCAATGCCGTGCATGTAATGGTCTCTTTTATTGCATGTTTAATTCTTTATCTCGCCCTATCTTCTCTCTGGACCTCTGTCATTCCATTTCAGACAGTTTGGCTTTTATGCCAACATCTGTACATTTGCTTTGCATTGAAATTCCAAGAAGAACATCTTTGCTGCTGGTAGTCCCTCTTGCTCAGTAATTGAATCTGCACATTCCTGGGATGTGTGATGTGGGGCAATTTAACAACTTGAGGGTTTTTTTTTCCCCCCAAACAAGGGCTTATTTGAAACTATAGAAATGAGTTAGGGTTCATCCTGTGGGCACTTCTTGGGCTTCTTTTCTTCTCATCATCTTCAGTCTTACACAGCAGCTCTCTTCCCCTCATCTGGTTGAATCGTAGAGATTATCTCTTTCTCCAGAAATGTAGTTAATACTTGAGTTCTACCACGTCTGTATCCCATTCCTTTCAGGTTAGTCTTCTTCCCCATGTGCTTTCTCTGTACACATCACTGTCACTCCCTTTCCCCCCACCCCCTGTTTGTCTGTGTTAGGCTTATACGCAGTACTGTAGGCACTCATGACAAGGGTTCTCTCAAGCTTGGAACATTCAGCAAAAACGTTTAAAAGTCTCAACATTGAGAAGACGCCGTAATATTGACTATGCAAGGTCTTGTCTGTGGTTTTAAAACAGAAGTTTACCAGATACATCAGTTAAAACAGAATTTACCAGATATATCATTTAAAATATGTTTTGCTGCAGATAATAAAGTATGCAGTCTATGGTTGGTTAAGCAATAATGATTTAATTATCGCCCAAGTAAGCGGCGTCTGTGTGGGTAGGTTGGCCCAGGTGCTGCAGTGGTGCTACAGACAGGACCTAGACTCTTTGTTTTCCTGTTCTGCCATCCCCAGTGCATTGCCTTTTCCATTCAAGACTTGTCACGTCATGGTAGAATAATGGTTGTTGCAGCTCCAAGCATTGGTCCTTACACCTTTCGAGGCAGTGTAAAGAAGTGTGAAGTATTTCGCAGAAGCTTCCTAGGGGGGGTTCCCTTTGTCTTACTGGGCAGAACTGGGTCATGATCCTAAGCTTAGAGCAGACACAGATATGGGATCACAGATACAGGAGAATTGGCCTAAAGCCCATTATTTTTCATTCCCTGGAAATGGGCAAATAATCTGTCCAAGGAAATCAGGATTTTCTTTGCAAAGAAGAGGGGATAGAGCAACAAACTTGGCTCCTTTTGGGTGGGCAACATGTATGTTTACTTAACCAGGGATTGGACACCGTCAAATTAAAACATGCCCACTCCAAGGCCTGTGCACAATTGCACTCTAATTCTCAATGGAAGTAGTGAATGTCTAATGTCTCTTCATTTTAGATTCATGAAGTTCTGTGTATAAACATTATTATGTGTTCTTATAGAATACACTCTGTATGTTACTTTACTGCTAGGCAGGTTACTCTTTGAACACAGTGACATCCCTATTTTGACATTTTGAGAATATATGATGACAGCTGTGGTATAACCAGCACTATGCTTTTGGTTGGGTTCCGTTTGCCGCAGCGCAAATCCAGAAGGCTGTAATCCACGGCCATGTCCCTTCTTGTTTCTCGTCATTTCCTTAGTGCCATCTGAGTCCCTGGAATATAGTGGATAGTCGAGACATATTTACTGAGTAAATGAACGTCAGGCTTATGGGAGTGACATTTTGAACTCATGTTACTTGCTCATATATCACAATGCTGTATGCTGGGGTGAAAGTTAACATTTGAATCAAAGAATAGAGCGATTTTATTTGTTGGTTTACATCCCCTCGTATAATAAAAAGGATTTAGTTGCAGATAGTTTCATCAGATGTTTTTTTATAAGTCAGTAAACAGCTCCCTTCCGTTTGCATGGACCTGCTGTAAGACCAGCTCGTTGCACACTTAATGTCATTATGAAACACCAAAGGAAGGCATAGGTTTGGTGTTATTGGTGTGTGACACTACAGAGTCAAATGTCACCCTACGTCCCCTTCCTCCTGGATGGGGAAGTGGAAAAGGAGGGTGCTGAGAATAGCAGGGCGACAGTCAGTAGTGAAGGGAGTGGAGAGGAGTTGCATCCGAGCCCTGCTGTGCCTCCGTCTCTCCTTTCCTCCTCACCTGGCCAGGCAGTTAAGGGAAACGTTAATGGGAAGGGATGTAGCAAAGGAATATATTCCAGAATATTTATATTTTCCCAAAGGGAGCAGAAGCAGTAAATAACTTGTTCTAGAAGAAAGTACATCAAACTGAAATGAATGTCAACCACACTTGAGCCTGTGCAAAGCTCTCTTTTCACTTAGCTTTTACCTAATGAAACTCGCCCTGAAAGATACGAACCAACTGAGAGAGGCGAGGGGACAAATCTGGCTTCCAGAGCATAAACATCGAATTGCCATTTGTACTGATTTTCAGATGCAATTTAAAAATTAATCTGGAATGTTGAGGATGTGAGTATTATGAAAGCTTTTTATTGTAATTTTAGACAAAACTTTATTATGCCATAAAGAAGTCCAGGAGTCTTTAGTGAAAATTGTAGTTGACAGGAAAATAAAGTCGATTCCACTTAGAGCTAAAAGGTATGCTAGGTCAGGAGATCCTTATATGTGTCTTTCACTTGAGAGTGCATTTACAGCTCATGAAAGGAAGGAGATTGATATTCTTGAAGTTAACTTCCTTCTCTGGTGTTCACAAGACCTGGGTTAGCCAGGTGGAAGGATATGGAATTAAGCTTTTATTACTCTGCCTGGAGCATATGAGCTGGTGTAACCAGCCCAGGGATGAATGTGCAGTTTCCAGAGACAAGCTGACCTCTGCTGAGACCATACGTTTCCCTCCCTTATTTTTCTCATCTCAGCTAACTACTTAAATAAGAATATTCTCGAATGGTACTGTTTGTTGGAATCTCATTTCATTCATCTCTAGCCACTCTCGGTTGCTGGAAATTAATCATGGTCATCATCACGTATTTATGGGAAGACTATGGGGTACATAGAAATGTTGATTCCTGGTTAGGAGCTTTTCAACTGTGATCTTTGTCCTCAAGGAAATTAGGATCTATTAGATTTATAAATGTAAATGTTTGGTTTTCAGTTTATAAACCCAGTGCTTTCCTCCTGGGGTTGGGGAGAGGGGAGTGGTGTAAACTGAGGTTGGATTCCTCGCTGAGTCTGCAGAGTCTGGATACCCATAATAGAACCAAGTGGCAAACTGACCATCCTTTCATGCTTTATAGGTCCCAGGAGCGTGTGCCCTTGGGCTCTTGAGGCTGGAGGGACTATCAGCACCTCACCTGGGCTCTAGCATGGTGCTGGGCAACATTCTGAAATAGGTCAAATCTGTTTGGAGTTCTCCTCTATCAACATTGCTGATGTTTCCTTCACCTCCTAGTAAGGCTTCCTCAGACTCACAAGTACTCAGCTGCCCTAAGGTTATCCTACGCCCACAACACTAAGTCTGCCATTTTGGAAAAAAAAGGGGTAAATTAACCTCCTTACCCTGTAAGAAAAGAGTTCCATGTTCAAAAATTATCTTTTTTCCCGTATTATCAAAATTCCAGTTCTCTTGGTACAGCTCAGTTCCTGTAGGGATTCAGGGAAAATCAAACTGGTGGCATCAATGCCACGCTGCTGTGTGAATTATTAAGTCTGTTTACCTACTCTGAAGATTCACTTTCTAAACAAGCATGTTTGTTAAATCGGACAAATTTCTAAGCAGGGTTATTTGTATTATTTCAGACATTGTAGCAGAAAAGAAAGGAAAAAAGCTTAAAATATTTCTGAGATGTTTTTAGGAAGACTACTCAAAAATATTTATTAGCGCTCTGGGTTATAAATAAGAACGGTCACATCCCAAAATGTGGGCACATACACAAGAAAACTACCGACAAGGTATACAGCCAGAGCTGGAAGGACAGCATGGAATATACTGTAGAAGCTCAGAGCAAAGCAAACAGTCTTCCAGCTGCTCAGCGACGGGAGGCCTCTGGACGAGTCTGGAATGACAGGGTTTGTGTAGACTTCCTCGAGGGCGATAGGGAGTCTGAGCCCAGAGAGTCATAGAAGCAAAAGTGCCGCAAGGTAGTCAGGAGGAGCCTGTCCTCCTGGCAAGACCTTGTTTCTCAAGAGTCCTACTGTGGAGGGAGAGAGGATCGGAGATCAGCACCTGCGTACGCAGGACCTATGTGCTTTTGGTATACTTGAATTCTCTTCTCAGCCCTCAGAGAAAGCATGTTAGAGAGAACATGGAGGCTCAGCAAGGTCAAGTTGCCTGCCTGAAATCCATAGTTGGTAAATAGCAAGACAGAGATGGTCATCTTGATCTGCCTGGTTCTAGAACCTGCACATCTATTGTGGTCCAGCCTCTTGCCCACTCCACCCCCCCAACCCCCAACAGGGACGCAGCACCAGCAGTGATGAGGGTAGGATGAGGCACTCATAGCAGGTGTAATGCACATGGGTACATTGATTTGAACTCTATGTAAATAATTGAGGAGACCAATTAACATTATTGTTTCACAAAAATAATGGCACAGTTTAGCAAACCTAAAGGGAAGACAAGTCATGGAACCCCTCCTTTTGAAACCATGGTGCAAATGACTTTTTTGGAACCATTTTTGAGTTCATTCAGAAACAAGTTGAGGTGTGTAGAATGACATTATTTTTTGATAATGTGTCTAGTTTTGTCTTTTTAATGCTTTTTCTGTAAAATGCAACAGAATTCTACTGTAAAACACCTTTGTTTATGAGGTAGCTCCCGTATTTCTGGTCGTTCCTGGAGCCCAGGGGCCTTGCCAAGGACTGGAGCTCCCCCTCATGTCTACCCCTTCAGTTACACGAAAGCCTTCATCTTTAGTTAGTTTACAGCAGTTTGTTCGTTTGTCCTTAGGGATGTGGCACGCTTTCTGTTTTGGGAGGACGTGGCCAGGGTTCTTCTGTTGGGGGAGGGAGGGCTCAGTGTGGGGTCACTACGGTGCTTCCACTTGGAGTGTGATCCAGGCTCACTCCGTTACTTCCGGCCTGAGTTTGCTGTGGTTCACACCCCAGGCTCACAGGGCTCTCTGTGTCTGGCTCTTGGCTCATGAGCACTTCCACCCAAGAGGAGCCGTCGGAAGCTGCAGAAACCAAAATGAGTGTGAAAGCTCGAGGGAGAATTTTGTTGAGGAAGGAGATTGGAAGCCTGTTTTTAGTAATATGAAATTTGGTGGTTCTGTGTGGCTTTTCTTTTTGTAGGCTGTGTCTTTAATATTATGGTTAGGAAGATTTCTTTGAACTTTTGTTGTTGGTAAGGATTTCTTAGTTAAAAATAACAACTTTAATGTACTTCCTAGCCCGTTTATATTGTTAAACAACCAGTGTGATCCAGTCATGGAAATAGAGGGGTAGGACCCTGAATGCAGACTGAGCTATAAGAGACAGTTAAAATCCAGTACTTCTCAGGGTAGAATTGTGGTTTTTTTCCATAAGAAACTTCTTTCTTTATTTCTTGAACTTTGAATCCTGTCCTCTCAGAGATTCTGTACATCCTCCCATCACAGCCTTCAAAGAACCTTCTTATACCTCATAAACTGGACCACACAAAGGTTCAGAATAGAATTGTTCTACTTACTTATAGAAGGTGAGTATATATAATCATCTTCCCAGACCTGGTAGGCTGTGTACTATATTGAACAAACTAACTCATGGACAAATGATGTAACAGTCATGATGGTATCAGCCTGTGAGGTTTTTTGCTTGTTTCTGGATCTCTCATATTCACATTCTAAGTGGTGACTTCTCCTCATTAAAGAGGTTTGCAAACATCGTTATAATTGCTCCTGGCCATCCCCCATCTTGTTGTGTTTGGGGTTTGTTTGGAAAGAGTAAATGTAGTATTCTGATTGGACCTTCCTTTCTTTTTTTCTGGCATCTGAGAGTAAACTTCGTTATGCACAGATCATTTTGTGCATTATGAGTCACTTGCTGTTAGATTCATTTTTGGTGAAATTGAATTTGTCCTCTTCCCTCGCTGATGGGAATATGAGCTTACTGTGTTGGCCTCCTGCTCAAAGGGAACGGGGATGCTCGTGGCATAACTGGAGGGAATCACTTTATATCCTTTTATACAGTCTCTGGATGGAATTGTAGAAGGACAGAAGATTTTTCTCCAGCAGGAGAGAGTCGTTCCCCCTGATACAGAAATCTCACACTCCAGGTGATTTGACACATCACTGACTGTTGGAGAGCATGGAGCCAGTGTTTACTGCTGGTTCTTGGGTGTTAAACAGCCCTCCACTGCTTTTATTGTACCATTAATTGCCCTTAATGCAGCTGCATTTCTAGTACGCTTGGCTAGGCTCTGAAAATTAAGTAGAGAGTACTTTGTTATAAAATTCACTGTAATGAGCTCTGGTGGGACAGGGTCTGTTAAGTTTGAAATTACCTCGGGCCATTTCTAAAGGACTTCTTAAAATATTTCACATCTATAAAAGTTTGTAACTAGATAAATAGCCACGGAGAGTGTTATACCAGCAGAGGGAAATCCACAGTGCTCCTCAGTGCATCTTTGACAAAGTATGAATGTTTTGAATATTTGAAAGTGGTGTTTGTTTTCCGCATTTCCCTCTGCCTCCCACATTCACTAAATTCCAACTTTTAGACTGGTATTACATCAGCTCAGCTTTGGCTGATTTGCACCATGGTTTATATACACAGCCCTTTTTCTTTTTTGGTTTTTGTGTCGTTTTTGAATCCAAATTGTACACTGAACCGGAATAAATACAGGACCCCGGCTGGGTGTACACAAATTGGTTCAAGAAGGGATCGCACCTCCAAGAACAAGAACACTGAAGAGACAGCTGGAACTATTAGCCAATTAATGTTACAGCTACCAGCCAGGGCCTGAAACTGATTCCTGGTACCTGGCTAATGGATGCTTAAAATGACTCTAATTCCCCCAGTATTCTTGGGCTATGTGACTGACTGCTGTAATGCTTTGAGGCTAATAAAATTTCAGATTGACTAATTTACCAGGTAGCTTTACCAAAACATCCAAGTAATCCGTGCATACTTATTAGAGACAGGTCCAGAACATATTCCCTGAGGGCTGATTTGAAAAACCTTGCTGGGATCAGCCTCACTGAGCTTTAGATGCACTGGCACAAATCAGGTGGAGGATCTTCCATGGTTTTAGTGCAGCAATTTATCTGAGTTTTGTAGTTAAAGTTTGAGCATGAGGTAATTAGAGCCCTCCAAGCTTGAAATTCATGAACCTTATTCCCCCTTTAATAGACTCGATACAAGCTCACCAAGTTCGCTGTTTGACTGATATATATGGAGACTTTGTCAAAAGCCTCTGGTCAGAATGTAGTTTTAAAACATTCGAAATTGGCTTTCCCTCTCTTTTGAGCTCATACATGTGTAAACAGGGAAGATTGCCACATGCTCTCACTGAGGGTCAGTCGGCAGTCTGTCGTGCCCTTTGGAAATATCCACTGGTCAGTATCCAAATACTCAAAGCATTGCACATCACACCTGCTATCCAGATGGGTCTGACAACAAACACGACACGGCCAGTCGGGATAGAAGAATAGAGGGGAAGAATGCTGTGGGTGTGTTTGGTGTCTCCTGTTTATCCCCCGGCAAAGAGTGGAAGGTGACCTTTCTGCTGCCACCACTGTTGAAACGGGCACAGTGTACGCGCTTCTGCATTAGGCAGTCATAGCTTAGTAGGGCTTCCCAATACCTACCATGTATACATATTTTTTAAAAGTTGAGAATAGAAGTGTAGATTTTAAAATATGGAACATACATGCAGGCATGTGTATATATACACCCAGTGCAACCACCCAACGCTGCATGTCTCCCTTGACGCTCGAAAAAGATAATTATGCTAAAAACCCACAATATAGAATCAAAGTTCAGCTGTAGTCTTAACAATTTTCAAATACGCAAAATATGTTATCTCCAGTAACCATCTTTATTACTCCTATTTGTGAATAAGGCTGTGATATTGATTTACTCAACGAAATCTGGGGGTGGGGGGTTGCTTTTATTTTGATTCCTGAACTTGCACGTGATTCCTAGAATACACATCTTTGAAGGTGGGGGAACTGACGTTTAGTGGACACCTCATATGCGTCAAGCAGAGGGCTAGGCCCTTTGCATACATTATCTCATTTAATCCATACACAACGGGCTGAAGTGAGTGGCGGTATATGTTCATCTTTCTGGTAACTGTATTTGCCTGAGATTTTTCTAACTGGCTCGAGGTCACACACAACCTAGGAAAGAACAGAAGAGTCCTATTTATAGAATGTCACCCTAGTGACTTTCTTTAATCCTCCTCATCAGAAGCAATTTGCCAGCACCCATTTCTCTTTTGCTACAGAGGGTTTTTTTTAAATCCAGATTATATTAAAATGTATTTAGTCATTACTGTTTGCTAGGTATGCACTAGCAAGTTGTCCCAAACATTGGTCTTGAGCCCTTGCCACAACTCTTTGCACAAGAGATTATTAACTCAGTCTACAAATGGGGAAACCAAGGCCAGGATGTCGAGTGTCTTATTCACCAGCCGGTAAGTGACAGAGCTGAGGCTAGAACTAAAAGCTTTCTGTCTCCAAGAATTATGCTCGTCATGCTAAACTACAGCTGCCTCCCCATCTTTTTAAGCACTCCTAAACATTCATAGACTAAGAGGGGGGAAATGTCAAGTACCACAGAGGACAGAGCTAGACCTGAAAGAGTGTCTTTCTGAAAAGTCTGGTTGGGAGGTGGGGCGAGTCAGCTTCTGAGGACGACAGGGGGGGTTCATTGCTCCTACTCTCAGCTCTGGTTTAAATTGTGAAAGAAAAAAGGAGGTGGCGGCGGTGCTGCCAACAAACAAAAGTGGAGTTGGCCCAAGAAGACAGAAGCACCCACAGAGTCCCTTCTAGGCTCTGAAAGCCCCAGAGTGAGCTGCCTTCCAGGGAAGCGAAGCAGAGAGAGGCCACAGGGAATGACTTGAAGGAGCCAAGGTGAGCACTCAGTATTTTCTTCTGAGTGTTGAGGATGAGGTTTGTTTAAACAATAGTTTTGAAATTCCAGGCGAAAAAAAATTGTCTTTCCTCCTGCCACAATGAAGAGGCAGCCTAACTAAGGGTGAGGCCACTGGTTCTATAAGAAATAGTTCTTGGGAAACAAGGCTTTGTTCTGTCCCACGCGGAGCAGTTCTTGGCTCCTTCCTTCACTGGCTTGATCAAAATTCATTAAAGAGTGCAGGAGGAATATGAGGCTCTTCCTTCCCCTTTCAGTTGCTTTTTCCAACAAATAAAAGGCATTTTCATTTTCTCTGATTACTGAGTATTCCTTTAGTTCACACCTGAGTATGTTCATAATCTGTTGCATTACTTGCCTCTGGGTATTTGACAGATCTTGGCTACAAGGAAAAAGTACTTACTGCTTTTGTGATCCAGGAGTTAAAGGGACTCCAAAAGCAATTCCAGGTGACTCCTCTATTGATGACATTTTAAAAGCCTTTGTTTTGGCAAGAGATACAAGGACAGAGAGCCTGGGGGCCGACTGGGCCAGGAGAGAGCATCCTCACTGACACAGGAAGTGAGGCGCCGGGCACTGGAGCATGAGGTGAGGGGGAGCCTCAGAGCAGTGTCATACAAAAGTGGAGTCCTGCACATTTTATAGCATGTTGGCATCTTTGTAAACCCATGTGTATGGAGTTTGATGTTTTCATGAAATTGGCAGGAAAGTCACTCTAGCAGTAGAGACCAGGATCCTAGGAAAGAATGTTTGATTTCCCTGTTTACACAGTGGAGAAAACTAAGGAGGAGTGAGACTGAATTAATGAGCCTGCAGTACCAGCAGAATGAGGCCTCCTCCCAGTAGAAGGGAGAGGATGGAAGTTTCAGGAGGGCAGGATGGCTTGGTTTTAGGTGCATTTACGCATCTCTCCCTGTAGAAATATACTTCAGAACATGGATTATAGATCATTTTATTGTTTGACCATCAGCTTAGATGAACTCGTTCTGAAGATGAAGTCCTTGGCTGGATGGGCCACTGCATCTGACAGCATCATTTTTGTAGATTCAGGTTATGATAAAACATTGAATTAAAAAATGTTACCTATTGCTCAGCTTTCCCTGAACTCTGGACAGTTGGGTACCTTCTTTTGAGGGTTTTCCATCTTTCTATATCTTGTGGCTGTTGCTTGCTTCTTTCTTTCAGGGTATAAACATCCTCAAATCACTTGTGAAAAATCTCTTCCCCCTAGGTGTTTCCTACTTCTCTTTCTTGCCAATCTTTCATCCCCTATTCTCTTTTCACCTCCAAATTCCTAGAAAAGGAATTCAAAGTATATAACTCTTGGTTTTCACCTCTCATTATTCCTTGGTTGAGTAGTGCCCCTATCCAAGGTCTTCAGTGCTCTCCCCTGCCATTGGACGTAGGTGGTAAGTCTCCTTCAAAGTTCTGCTTTTCCTCCTTGTAGGACACCATCACCTCTTTGTCTACCTCCTACCCCTCTGGGTGTTCATTCTCAGGTTCTTTGCTGGCTCCTCTTCCTCTGCATAAATGCAGATGTTCCCCAGGCCGGCCCCCAGCCCTCCCCTCTTCCTGCCCTCCCATGGCTTCGATGCCTACCCATTTCACTTGCAGCCAAGTCTTCATCTCTTCCACATCTCCACCCAGAGCCTCAGGTCTACTGGACCTCTCATCTCATCTCAATGGGCCTGTCCTAAAGACACCTCCAGTTCAGGGTCCTACCTTCTCATTAACGCCTTCTTCCCTTGTCAGTGTCCTATTACAGGGGATGATTGACCTGTCTACACTGCTTGCTAACCTGAACAACTGGAATTCATACTTGACGCTTCTGTTTCCTTCAATAGTCAATCACAAAACTCTCAATCCTACCTCCTAAATACCTTCAGAATCAAACTCCTCTCTGCAGTCTTTCTAACTTACTAGGATTAACTCATCATCTTCTTGCCTAGACTATGCCATAGCCACATTTTTGTCTTTCCTCCGAACACAATTCTACCCTGTGCACCTCTGCCCTGTTGACATAACACGCTCTCGTGCTCAGGCCCCTCCCCTACTGACTCTTCAGATGGACCCCGATTCCTGTGTGTAAACTAGAAACTCCTTTACAGTGTCCATGAGGCCATTTGTAACTCAGCCTTATAGACGTTCCCTGAAACTGCTTTCCCTGCACGTGCAGGGAGCTCCTAGGTCCAGCTGGCTTGGAGCTGTCACGTACACTCTTCTCTCCACCTCAGCCACTCTGCTCACCCCCACCAACCCCTGGCTTGTTTGCCTGGAAACTTTCTACTCATTTCTAGTCCGCATACCCTCTTCTCTTTTGTCTCTTTGAATTTCACTCGAGTTAGAGGCTCCCTTTTCCTGAGACCCTCGAAACAAACCACTGTTTTACTGCAGCCTGTATATTCTTCTCCCCAGTCTCCAGGTTCCTTGAGGATACTGGCCCACCGCCATCTCCTTAACCTGAAAGCTTGTCCCGTCTCAGGGCCTTTCCGTTTTCTCTTGCCTTCACCTGGACATCCCATTACCCCTTCACCTTATTCATATCTCTCGTCAGATGTATCATTGGAGAGGTCTTCCCTGATTTTCCTATCTTGTGCAGAAATTCCTTGCCCCTCTGCATTTATTCTTCGTCACGCTACTTGCCGTACTTAGCTGTGTGTGTGCTGTCGTCGCTTGGGTTCCCCACTGGAGTGTCGGCTCCCTGCAGGCATGTTTGTCTGCTCTGTTCACTCTTCCAGCACTAGAAGAGTGTCTGGCACTTAGTAGGCCAGCAGTGGCTGGTGAGAAGAACAGTTTGTATTCTTTTCAACTAGCAGAATACTGGGCACAGAGTAAACACTCAGCAAAGGCTGATTAAAAGAGTAAACATGGAGTATGCGTTTGGCCATGATTAAATAAATTCCCATGGCTGAACCTGCTAAACTGAAGAGACCAGTGGCTTCCTGGAAAAGGGAAGCAAGACAGCTGGAAGACAAATAAAAATGACTGGCTAGTGGCGAAGTCCGTTCTCATCAGAATGCTGGTTCAGTTTTTCAGTTCAGATTTTTGGCAAGTGGTGCAGATTCTTTTTCAGAAAACGTTGATTGATTGCACAGTTGTACCCACTTCATTTGCAAACCTTCATTATCTCTTTTTCCTTTCCTCCCTCTGTCTGCATTTAGAAGGGGAGGAGCAGTGTATAATTCTACAAAGCAATTTTTGTGAATAAACCAACTAACTGCTGCTTTTCAGTCTCAGAGTCCCACACAGAATACAAGTGTCTGCTTTAGTTGAGTATTCTCTGACTGAACCTCCTTGCATTCATTCATTTGGGTCTTCATTTGATGACTTACTTATTCATTCAAGGAATCATTTGTTCAGCCCCACTAAGTGTCAGGCTGGTACAGGTTATGTGTGGATGCCTGGCTCTTGTCTGAAGCACGAGTTCTTGACATGAGGTCTATGGATGGGCATCAGAGGCTCTCTGGAATTTTTGTAATTGTACACACAAAGTTTTGTGTTTGAATACCGTCTTAGGGAGAGTTTGTTAAAACAGCTTTGTTTTTCAAAGAAACCTGTAAAGAACCTCTGACAAAGAGAGGCTTGAGCTGAGCCTTGAATCTAAATAATAGGTCTTCAAATTAAGTTTCATCTCCTTGATATGTTTCATGGTGGTGATGAGCATGAAAGTATATGCTTGCGGGTATTCTTAATTCTAGGTCCGACGGTCATTGTCTGCCTGTTTACTGATCTCTAAACTCCAAATAGTGTTCATTTTTCTTACTCAGTTTCTGACTGTGTAAGTCATAGCCTCTGGAGGGCCCCTTGAGGCAGACGGCCATGGTGGTGCAGACCTTGATCGGCTAACACGAGGGAGACCTAGTTCTTGCTCAGTTACCATTGATAATTGTGTGGACTTTTGTTCATATGAAATCAGAGAAGATGGTGGGGTTGTAAGAGGTGATTTTGGTTTCCAGTGGCAGTGACTCTGTATGTGTACCTAATCAAGTTATGTTGGAAGCACTCCGCATCTTAAAACGAATGCCAATTACTGCTAGAATAGGACCTGAGTGAATCCTTGAAGAGAAAATTCAGTGGGCAGTTGCTGACACTCAGTGAATTGCTGGCTCTGTGCCCAAGTATGTGTGAAATGTTTGCACTGGTTTGAGACCCTGATTGCAGTTGGCCTGCTGGGTTTGTGGTGACACTGTAGATTTGATATCATGCCACAGAAAAGACAGAAACTAGAGACAACATACAAAGAAACAAAATATTCCTAATATTTTAGGAAGTGATTCCTAAATATTCCTGCGATTTAGGAAAAATAGTCCTTGTATTTCTGTTAAAATTGGGATAAAGATAGTGACTGAGAAAAGTCATCTTTGGCTCAGCCTCTGCTTTTCATAACAAGAAGGAGAGAGCTCACGTGTGCTGAGCCCCTCCCATGGGCTGGAACTCTAGAGTGTTGATTTATTCACAAATATTTATTGTGCACCTTCTGTGTTCTGGACCCTATCCTAACTGCTAGGGTTTCATTCAGCTTCTGAAGGGAACAATGCTAGTGCGGAAGAGAGGCAACATGCAGATAAATTCTAGGAGGAGAATTACAGCCAGGCAGGGGATGTCACGTGTCTTCACAACAGCTCCCCTTGACAGAATGAGACATGGAGGTCCACAGAGCCTAATTTGTCCTTGACCACCCAGCTAATAGAGATAAATGGAGGATTTAAAACTCGGTCGGCCTGGTTCCAGGACCCAAAGCCTTTGCTCTGTGTGCAGCCGTCTCCCAGGGATATGACTCCTCCCCGTGGATTCTGCAAGCAGAGGGCAGGGAGCACCTTGGGAAGGAGTCGGAGGGCGTACCGTAAGGGACAGAGTCACGGCCGCCCCTTCAGAACTCCAAGGAGACATGACCATCCTGTCTGGTGACCGGGTTGCCTCACACAGCACTGAGCTGGCTGCTGTGATGGTGTCAGTGTGCACTTCAGGAACCTTGACGCAGGCAGTGGTGTTTCATCATCCGGAGGTCGAATGGTGAAGTTCAGGCTTTCAAACAGAGCTGAGTGGACCTTGATTCTCATAGATGTGATCATATGACTGTTAACGTTACAGTGTTGAGCCCCGAGGAGGTGAGTGGTATTGGGGGACCCAGTCCTGGAAGTGTCGGTAGGGGTGTGACGACCCATTGTCGTTTCAGCTTAAGGGAAAGCTGGCTGGAGCGGGCCAGGTGACGAGCCTGGAACCTTGCCGGGGAGCTGTGGTAATGTGCAGTTGTTCCTGCCTCCATGTCTGACCAGCGGATCCCAGGGTCTTCACTGTCAACGTGACCCCACCCTCCGTACCACAGTTCCAGCAGTGCCCCTATTCTCAAGCCTTTCCTGCCTCCCCTCTCCCTTCCCCCAACCTGAATTGAGAGTTGAGTTGCACATTTGTTGCGTTTTATTCACTTGCTTAGGTGCCAGTCTTCCCACTGGACTCTGATCACCTGGCGGGTCAGGATGGTGCCTTTTCCTGGGTATGTTTCCTGAGAAAGTGCCTGGCAACAAGGAGAGGCTCAGGCCATACCTTGCCTGGGTGCTTGTAGCTTTCTTCTACTGACATATAAAGAAAACTTCCAGAAATGGAAATAGGAGCCTGGCTTACATCTCCAGTTCCTAGATCAGTAAGTTTATTATCTTCCACTTTATAAGCGCCCACTAAATTTTGGATAAATGTATGTACTACCATACTCTGAGTTGGTTGAGCTCTGGAAATTCATTAGGGTGACTTTTCAGGAGCAGGTGCTGTTATAAGCATAGCATCCTTTGGGCCGACTCCCCACTGTTTCATGGAACTATTTATGTTGGCTGCTTTTGTTAGAAAGTCACTAAACAGATTGCCAAGCATTGATGTGGCCCAAGCGTGAGCTAGCAAACAAGAAGATAGGGATATGACTGAATATATGAATGAAGGAACAGGAGAGGGAAGGAGGAAAGGGCTAACGACATTGCCTTCTTTCTGCCTCGGAAACACAGGATCCAGTGTTTCTTAGTTCCCTGTTGTATCAGTGGCCTAGGAAAGCCCGGAGGATGGATGGAGTATTAGACTGGAAGTAATAGAGTTTGCCTGGCTAACCTCAACATTCGTGGCAGATGCTACAAATGTCATAACATGAAGCTTTGGGATCAGACTTGGAAAAAAAAAAATCAAGCTAACAGATGTGGGCTTCTTCCTTTAACCAGCAAGTGCCAACTGACACCAGACTGATTCATTGATAATCTCCACTCCCTTCCTCCTGGGCAGAAGCATGCCACCAACAGTCTGTGCGCTGCTGGGGTCAGGACGGGTGACGGCCTGACGACAGCACTCAGCTGAAAGGCTTTTAAGACCGTTTGCAGAATGAAAGTCTAATAACCCTTTTTTCGCCCGGCCCCTGCTGAGGGAGCATACCAAATCTAACCCCCATTAAAAATTTAAGCTTCTCAAAATCATTTTTTAGCATATTAGTGGAGGAGGTCATTTCTACCAATTAAAGGACAAGTATTCAACTTTGCACAGTCAGTACTGCCTTCACATCCCAAATCTGATGTGTCCTCTCTAGTTTTCCCTTTGACAGCTGTGGTCAGAGGGCACGTGATGTCTTTCTGTGAATGGTGCCCTGAATTCAGGAGAACACGTGGTATTCCGCATACACAGAGTAGTGGATTTGCAGAGGAAGGTGGTCATTGGAAGAAGAGGAACAAGAAAAGAAGCTCTGAACTTGGGCTTGCAGATGGTCCTTAGGAGATACAGCACCTTCCTGCATCAGCACGTGTTCAGGCTCTGAGCCCAGGCTGCTGCCTGCACGGCCCACTCTCCGTGGCCTCCTGGACCCTTCTGCCACACAGGACAGCCTTGCCCAGTGGTCTCTGTGTTACTCATCTTTGTGTTCCAGGTACCCAGCAGTGTACCTGCCATGGAGTGAGGCTCGATGCATGTTTGCTGCTGTAGCCCTGAAGCCAGAGTAAATAGTTGGTATCTTCTTGCCGAGTTCACATTAGAAAAAAATCATGACCCTCTGCCACTCAGAGATTCTCCCCTTCTCCATTCTTCATTCTCAATTCACTGTATGTATAACTGCCTCCCTCTTAAAACTTCTCCAGATTGAGAGGGAATGCAATTCACATGAGATCCCACATCCCTGCTGGGAACCTCAAGACAGGAATTAGTTGCGATCTATTTCTTTACCTTTTATTTACTTTGTAAAGAAAACGAGGAAATTCCCATGTCCTTCACTGTGTAAAGGGAATTAAAGAGTTAACTTTAAACTTAGCATCCAGAGGCAATTCCTGGAGCATTAATGTGTTGAAGCCAAGAAATACATTCAGAAAAGACTTGGAGTTGTGGATGGACTTCAAATTCTTTAAAAGAAGTGCCTACTTTTTATGTACATTGATATTGAAGTGATTAAGAAAGTGAAATTGGAATGATTATTACCTGCCATTTTCAGAAAGTCCTGTTTGGATTTGTAGCAGATACTTTGAAGTATCAAGAAAGTAAAGCGTGTCATCTAGTAGTCCAGTCCTGCCCTTACACCTCCATGCATCTTTTCAGGTTCCCCCTCATGTGCCCCACTCCCCAGCCCTGAGCCCAGGCTGTGGGTCGTGCCTGCCTGTTCCTGAGGTTTCTGTCCTCAGAGGTGTTGACTGTCAGGGCTTGATCATTCCCTCCGGTGCTGCCACTCCAAGCAGCAGCTTAACCCATTGCCTGAAGAATTTCATCATCGAGACGAAGTTGGGGTTCTCTCATGAAGAATGTCAAGCGCCTGATACGCAGCCCACGTCAGGTACAATAGCTCCCCTAGCAAGTTCCAGATTGTCATGGAAAGGCTCTTTTCCTCTTTCCCCAGCTACAGATGACGAAAGGTCGGCTTTGGTAACTCTCACTCCCTTCAGTGGAAAGTGAAGGCAGGCTGGCAAAACAACTCTTTCAAATGGACATTTTGTACTAAAAAGAAGTTCCTGTAATTTGTACAGAAACATGGTCAAGACTTACCACAGTAATGCTTGGGTGCTATTTTACTTTTAGACACATTTGCCCTGTTGATGTAGAAAATTGTAAAGAAAAGTTTTCAAACATATGTGGATACCGTATAGTTCTTCAGAGGATAAGTGCATGATAAACATCTCCTTGACTCAGCAGATCTGTTGAGTATTTTATCTTTTCCCCTTAGTTTGTACCAGTTGGAGCCATACAGATGGGCTTTTTTGGAGAAAAACTGACATGGTTTCTTTTTCTTAAGTTCAGCAATTAATTTGTAAATATTAATACTTTGACAGTCATATCATCCTTACTGCTTTTCCCTAATGTTTTTAATCCATGTGTAAATTGTGGGAGAAATTTAAATGTGTTGCATCAAAGAATTTTTGACTCAGCATAAGACTTGTTAGAGTTTCAGTTATTTTATTGGATTAAATAGGCCTGTGTTGTCTAAATTGGTAATATAATGTGTTCATGGGTTCTGGGACGTGAATTATGAAGATATATTTTTGATTATTAAAATATTCTAAATATGAAATTAAAAATAAACCCAAACTCTACTACTTTTGAATACAGGAGGTTTTCTTTCTCATATTTAACATTCATCTAACATTCAAATGCTGGGTTAACAACCCTTGTCCCTATTTCTCTTCTCTGGTTATCAGTTATCCTGTATTTTAAGTGGCAAGAAACTAAACTTTGTGAAAATACATTGAAAAAGCATTGGTTTTATTTGTTTTCAGATATTTGCATTATGCACTGCCTGGAAAGTCCATGTATTGTGCTTTTGACAACACGTGCAGTTACAGTGCCGCTGTATGGGTTAAGCTGGTACCTACTGCTGGTTACTTCAGCGTCTCATCTTCATCCCAACCTGAAATGCTCCCAGTGTCTAAAGCATGCATGGAAGTGAGGAGTTCGGTATTGAAAAGATACAAATTGTGAATGTGGGCAGTGGGCAGAGCTGTGAGGATCAGTGTCAGAATGAAGATTTGGTCCCACATTCAATGAAAGCATATAGATGTTTATTTTTTACAGGGAAGCGTACACACACACACACACAAATACATACCTCATAAACTTCTGAGGCTCCTGGGAAAACCCTCCCTGGCTTCGTCTGCCCTGCAGTGAGGGAGACTAATTGAGATTCTTCAAGGGAAATCCCTTTTCTTTTCTTGGGTAGCCATGGAAAGACTCGTTAAGCATTCTGTGCTCCATTCTTTCCCAGACCCTGACTTTGCTCTCCCAAGTGCTAAAGCCCAGGGAGTGCTGTCCGGATGCCCCTGAGCGTCCTCCCTTTCGTCCTCCCTTCCCCCGGGCTCAGTGTGGGAACGGAGCCTTGCCCCTGGGATGATGGTCTCAGAGGGTGGCCATAAAGCTTGCCTTTTTACTGGGTTGATGATTCACCTTTGAAATACCACCTGCAGAACTGTAAGGCTTTGTTCACCTATCCCTCCCTTCTGCTTCCCATGGAGGGAGATCCTGGGTGAGAAAATAGGTCTAAAATGGTCCTCTCCATCTGCCACTGACAGCCTTTCCCTACCAAAACAATCCCTTGGAAAACCTGCCTCCCAATGTCATTCTCATCTTTACTTTTGAGTATCTTTTTTGAGTGATCCCTTAAATAAGGAGCCTCTTTCTCTCTCCCTGCCTGTGGTCGACCTTCCCATTGTGAACTGTGCTGGGAGCAGCCGGGGCAGCTCCGCCTTCTCTGGAAAGCGGGGTGGGAAGGGTTAGAAGGAAAAGAGCAGTGCCGGACACAAGGCTAGTGGGGCTCGTGACTCTTCCCTCTTTCATTATGTGTGTCCACTGAGCTGTCCTGTTTCTGTTGTGTGATGGGTTCTTCTGTGGCAAGCTGACCTTTTGGCTGAATAGGTCAAACTCCCTCTGAGCAATAATCCTCAGCCTTCCTGGCGTTTGTGCGTCCCCGAAGGTGACGGGCTCTGGTTAGGAGTGTGACTGGGAGTGTGTGGTATATTTCCCCAAAGAGGGATTGTCTTTTACTGCACTTAATTAATTCTCGAAGACTGCCTCACAAGGTTACGCACAAGAGTCTAGATTAGAGCATTTTTGCCGACATTGTTGAGGGAGTATAAACTGATTTTTCAGATAAATGTTTCAGATTATGGTTTTCTTCTGGGTCTCCCATTTTTAATGAGAGAAAGGCCAAATGCACAATCCTAATGATGCATCAGATCATTTTAGATTTGAGACAATCAGGATTTCTTTAGCTGATTTTTCAAAATCTTTCTCCATATATATCTCCTCCTTTTAAAGTCTCTTAAAACTCTTGGTGTTTTGTTTTTTTACCCTTGCAAAACATGAGATAATGGTGTTGTGGTGTCCGTAATTATATGTGGGGCCTAGGTTTGTTGTAAATGGCTTAAAATTTTCTCTTGGAATGTTATTTAGATTTTATAACACTAGTTACCTCTCAGTAGCTAGCAATTTTCAGCATCAAATAGGTTGCCAGTAAATGCTGAATCGAATTTGAAGTTGAATTACAGTATTACTATGGTTTGATTTTTTTTTCTTTTAACAGTTTGTATGAGCTGTTGTTCACTTACACAACTCTCACGTCTCACTGTCAGTGACTTAGAAACATAATCTTCACAGATAGGGGATTACATGTTCCATTTATTTAGCAATGTTCTGTGCATTTTTTGGTTAATTTAGTTAGTGTTCTTTAAATTTCAAAAAGCAGTGTTTTTTCATTCAACAAACAAGTAAACGAAATGTCAGTAAATCAGACGAAACATTGACCTATTCAGAAATAGTAAGTATGTGTTGTGTGTGGGCTACCAAATGGTTTTAGGAAATGTCAACTTCCAAAACACAAAAATCGGAGAGTGCTTCGTAAGTAATGCTTTACTTTCCTAAGAATGATGGAGCCCATTGAGGAAAGGCCTCTTTAGTTTTTCATTAAGCATTAGTGATGTTCTGTAAACACAATGAGGATTAACATAGAGGAGCAAAATGACTGTATTCGCATTTTTCCTGAGTTATCAGATTATTGTCTAAGTACTCAACATGCCAAATGTGATAGGGTGAAAAGTAGAAGATACGAAGTACACATTTAACGTCCATTCAGTTCGCAGTAAGGCTGCAGTCAGAGTTGGGCTTCTACCCGGGGCACAGTGGGCTCCTGTTTAACATATTTATGTTGGCTGTAAAATTAGGAACTGCCATTACAGCCCCACATCACCTGCATAAGTGCAAAACATATAAATCAAGAGAAGTTCCAGTGCCGTAAAAATGCCATTGACTAGAATAGCTTGAAACCACTCACAAGACGCTCGTGTGATGCTAGCATGGACTAGCAGACAGTCAGGTTTCTAGAGGATTTGAAGGACGAAGAAGGACTATGTAGGCAGGACTCAGGGATATCAGAGCTGGTGAAGGCACGTGGGATCCCGAGGCTGACTAATCGATTTTTAAATAAAATGCCCAATTGTTTATGCATTTGCACCATTAACTTAAAGAGCAACTGAACCCTAAGTGAGGAAAGGTAAGAAAAGAAAGGCCATCGATGGCCATCCAGCCCTGAGTAGCCCCTGCCACACCCCCACTGTGGTCATCTGTTTCCATGCTTCTTGTCAGAGTTGTTGCTGGAGCACCTCTCTTGGACCGTCTAGTAAATAAATGTGCTTCTTACATTACCTGTGATGCTTTAAGGTCCTTTATATATGTTGGTGGCTGTTGCTCTCCTGGCCCCTTCTTAATGCATTCTTTGTGGAATAGTCTGTGTTCTGTAAATCAGTCCATTTCTTCTGTGAGGTACAGTGGTTTAATTTGAGCTTTATAATTGGAAGTACTGAAATGCCCCCAAATTATGAACTATTAATAAGGAGCTTTCTGGATCCTAATTACTGCCTCAGAAACAGAGTGGACATTTTTGAAGTTTTTCAGTACCCCCCTTCTCCCCGTCAAAAGCTTCCCTCCCCTCAACAATCTTAAAAAAAAAAAAAAAAAGACTGCAGATTTTATTCATGTGGGATCATTCACACCAAGCTACCATAATGTGCAATTAACACTCTAGAAACTGAAAACAGTATTCAGTAAGACAGCTGCATTATCAAAAATGCCAAAGGAGTTTTGAAGGGAGTAATGTGCATGTTAGAATAGGAAATTAATCAGAAATGCACACACAGATAGAGAACTGTCTTCACTAGATCTTAATATTAAAATTTTAAAATCTTATGTCTATACTCACAGTGATGATTAATCTTAGGATAGAAAACTGACTTTTCTATTTTAGGATTATTAGCTGTGTGTTTTGCTTCTGAAGCAAATGAAGAAGTTGGACTAGAGATCATTAAGGTCCCTTCCAGCTGGAATATTCTTTGATAATAATCACCCTTCAATTATATTTTATAAATTTTCTCATTGAAAAAAACACCCCTTTTATTTCCTCTTGCCAGTAATAATGATACTTAGCACTCATGCTATTTTTCAAAGTGCCTTTCAGACGTGGCAGACACTAACTCACAATTGCAGGGGCAAACTGCCTACTTTTGCACAGCACAATAATCATAAGTGCATTTATATTATAATCCCTACTAAGCTATGGATCCAACTAACTGGCTTAGTAACTGAGACGAGGCAGAATTATCCCAGCAGCATTTTGCTGGAATTGTCTTGTCAACTAGCCGAAAGTGTTTTGAGAGGCGAGAAAGGAGGGGATTTTGATTTTATTTTCAATGTGTAGTGTCTAGGTTTGAGGAAATAGATGGTTGTCATAAAATTTTTAAGAAAAGCAGGAAGACATAAGGAGTTTGGTAGAAATATGGAAAAGTTCTGAATATTTTCTTGCACAAGTTACGGTAAAGCAAACATTTTTGTTTGGGAACTTTTTTAAAAAAGGAAAATACCCAGAACAGATTTAAAAGCAAATTGTGACCCCATGCAAAAAAAAAAAAAAAGAAAGAAAGAAAGAAAAAATGATAATGAGAAGACTCAATTCTGGATCCCACAAATATCAGGCATTAAGCTCATAACACCATGCATGTTAAGGGGTGAGGGGTTCTTTGGATGTTTGTGCCTGTGGACAACACATATGGCATAGGCCAGGAAGAGGAAGGTTGACTGTAAGTTAGTAGGAGAACAGAGAAGTATTCAGACAAGAAAACGAGCAGTCACTGACCTGACAAGGCACATGCTGGGCAGGCATCCAGTGGGGCTTCCTGTAGGTCCTGTAGGAACAGCTACACATGAATGTTCAGTAAATACGAAATCCAGCCACCCTGAGACGCTTAACGCTAGTGCAAACAGTCGTTAATGAGAATCTCTTAGCCAACATGTTGTGCTTATTAAATTATGATAAAGTTATTAGAACATTAAAAAAAATTCCTGTTTGCTTTTTTTGTAGCCTAGAGGATGTGAAACATTGAGGTTTCTCTGAGAGGAAAGGCAGTGTGTGTATATTTTAAAAATAACAATACCTAAATTTTAAGAAAAACAGTTGAGAAATTTATTTTAAAGGAATGTGAACATTCGTATGTTTTTGCTCCATTGTAGGAAAAAGTTGAAAAAAGAAAAACAAATTTAAGTCTGAATATGATACTCTGAATTGAAAATTCAGTCTAGGCTCTGATTTTGCTCAGGCATCTCAGAACCAAGGTTACCACTGGGTTGTGTTTCTCTCAGATTTCTTTGATACAGTAACTAGCTGGTGATTCAATTACAGAGAAATGAAGCTGTAAGTGTGAATCAGAGCTCCAACTTAATTTCTTTTCTTTCTTTCCTTTTTTTTTTTTTTTTTTCCAAGTTATAGGTGCACAACGAAGGAGAAGCCCTAGCGCACTGGCCATTGAAGTATTTGAAGCACATTTGGGAAGTCACATTTTGCAGGTAACTTTAAAAGAAAAAGAAGCTCGCTTATAGTTTACTAAGAAAAAAATTCATGTTTAGTTTTTTAATGAAAATGTTTTTTTTATTGCAGCTATGTATATGACTGTTGCCATTTTATCTTGGAATTCAGAAATTCTTATTTATTTTTTTCTTTTTAGAAAGCCATCCCTTGTGAGAATATTAATGAGAAAGGGAGGGCAAGTATTATCTGTGCTGTAGTAATTGAACTGAATTGCACTATTGAGCTGATGCACAATGTATAGTAGCTGGCTGTTCCCAGAATGATTGTGTATGCTGCATTTGTAAGTGGACATATGTGTGTGTCTTTGGAGCTATATATTGTTTTTGGAAGATCAACATTCTGTTGTGAAAGTAATGTGACATCTTTATGTGTTGCCAAATTTCAGTTGTTCTTTGCTTGAGTTTGTATTCATGAGTGCTTCCGATCCTAGTGTTTGCTTCCCCAAACTACAGATATTCTCAGGATGAGATTTTAAAGTGTATTTTTAAGTAAAAGGAGACAAATAATGATCCTTTGATTTTTTTTTTCCCCATTGAGTTTCATGACAAATGTGAGGGTGACTAGGACGGGCCTGTAGTGATTTAGTCCTAGAGAAAATTGATCCCAAACTTAGCATCTCACTTACTCAAAACTTTCTCTTAAGACTTTGTCATCAATTCAACACATCTTCCTTTATCCAGGGTAATTCTTCTACATTGTTTTTGTTTCCAGGATAAGTGTGGCCAAAGCTTTTTCCCTTTACTGTGTAAGATGCATTTTAACATGAAATTAAACAGACATGTTTGGGATGTTTAGGCATCTTATTTGAAAGAGATGGTTATGTCTTTCTTAGATAAGCTTGAAGGTAAAAATAAAGCTACATTTCAGATCCCTATCCAGAGATTTTTTTTTTAAGGCCTCTATGTTACTTTCAATTTCGAGATAGCCAAAAGTAGTATTGAATTAGCTTATTTCTGAAAACGTGTACCCTAGGAAACTGCTACCGTCAGGTTCTCCGTGGTCAGATCCCAGTGGTTCTCCAAAACGATTTCTTGGCTGGCAGCTGCAGCATCACCTGGGACACTTGTTCAAAGCTCGCATTCCTGGGCCTCTCCGGGACCATCTAAATCGAGATCTTCAGGGTGAAATCCAGGAATGTGATCTCAGATGGTTGTTAAAAAATAACATTCTGATGTGTCATTAGGTCTGAGATGTCACAATTCACATTTGCAAACTTAAGGCCCTGAAAAGTCTTACTTTATTTATTTTTATTTTGACATTGCTCATTTCTCCACTAATACCTGTTAACGTCTCATAGAACTGATGTTTCTTGAAATACACCTTGAGAGATGAATTCTCCCGCACACACAAAGTTTTGAATGACCTTTGCAGTAGACTAGTTTCAGGGATACAGAGAGGCCATTTCTTTCCAGATCTTTGAATTTTTATTTCCCTCTTTCCCATACATTCTTTGTTTAGAATCTCCTTTATAAGTTTCGCGTGACTGTTGCCATATATACTTCTGCCCCTTTGTATCTGCGGGGTATTGATTCCAGGACCCCGTGGATACCAAAGTCTGTGGGTGCTCAAGTCCCTCATGTAAAGTGGCATAATATTTGCATATAACCTGTGCACATCCTCTTGTACAATTTACATCATCTCTAGATTACTTACAACACCTAGTAACATACTATTTAAATCATTGCTGGCATGTAGTAAGTTTAAATTTTCTTAGTGAAACTTTCTGGATTTCTTTCCAGATACTATTGATCTGTGGTTGGTTGAATCTGCAGATACAGAGGGGAAACTGTACGTTGTTGGATTCTTATGTGATTTCAGGATGACTCCTGTTTATATTCTGAAGCAGTCAGTGCATGATACTCAGTCAGTGAGAGAAATGGTTCGACCAGTACCCTGACTATTATCCTCTGCATTCTTTCTGGGAATCTTGAGTCCCAGTGTTCTGAAGGGAGGGTAACTTAGGAGCTGCAAAAATTTAAAACTGATTTAAAACACAGAACTTAGGAGTTTGAACTGAACATAAGCTCAGTGAATGCAGTGTGAAAATACAGAATGGTTGTCCCCAAGCCAGTTCAGCACACCTCCCCTAAGAGAGCAGGGGGTGGAGATGGGGCTCTTCTGCTCTTTGGTTTGGGCTCACCCGCCTTAGACAACACCCGTCAGGAGAAACACAGACAGCTGGGTGTCACGTGGGTGGGATAACTAGACAGGCACGTGAACTAGAAGTCCTGTTAACACGAGGACTGGCGAGGGCCTTGGTGAAGGGGAGTGAGGAAAACATGACTTCAAAGGGGCATTAAGATCCTCACTATATATTTGAAGGCCTCATGCAAAAAAAAAAAAAAAAAAGATACGTTCTGTGTGTCTTCAGAGTGTAGGGGGAAAAGAAAGAGGGGTAAAAAATGAAGGCAAAAAAATCACCTCCATATAACAATTACAGATAGGGCTGCCTACATTTTGAACCTGCCCAAAGCCTTTGGCCTTAGGGGAGGTGAAGGCTTAGCAGGGATGCTTTCAAGAAAGTCAGGCCACTGAGCATGGTGGCACTAGGTAGTCGTGAAATGGTCAGAGAAACTGGAAGTGTCTGCTGTTGCATTCTAACGCCAGTGGTTATGGCATTGAAGAGCTGTGTGTGCTCCTCAAAATGATGCACTAGAGCTGTGGGCAGGGAGAGGTTAGGAAGTGGTAGTGATGAGAAGGGCTTCCTCTGAGTTGTCTAGCTAGTCGTCTTCCCTCCTGGCAGAATGCTGGAACCCGTACATCTGTCTGTACCACGTTCACTATAACTCAGTGCTCTGCTAGGATGAGATGGTTTCCTTATTTTCCTTCAGGAGTTTCCATGGTTGAATCTGGTTGATTCATGGGGGCTGGGAAAAATTCTTCCTTCCCTGTCTCCTCATCATCCTTCATTTGCAAGTAGCTGAAAAAAGAAACCTGTGTGGCCAATAAGGTGGGCATGGCCTCTAACCTCACAGTTTATCATCATTACCAAAAAAAAAAAAAAAAAAAAAAAAAAAAACCAAAAAAACTGTTTGAAGCATCTACAAGGAATTTGCTATAGTAGGCACATAACTGCTCTCCTTACCTAGCTTGCAATCATTTGGGGAAAGGATCAGGCTTGACAAAGTGAGAAGTGTCACACTGGTCCATGAAAGAGCGAGGCTCTGCATTGACCACAAAGCATCAAAGAAGACTTCTCAAAGTTGTTGACGGATGGAGTAGGAGTTTATTAGGCAAAGTTTATTAGGAAGAATGTCACAGAGGAATGTCAAACACAAAGACATGGGAGCAAGTCATCATAGATCTTGCTCGGGGACTGTTAAGATGTTCAGTTTGATGGCTGCTTCTCGTGAACAGGCGAGCATGAGAGAGAGAAAGATGGGGAGCTTATGAGTCATATTGCCACAGGGCCAGTGAGCCAAGCCAGGATTCTGTAACCAGCAATGAACCCGGGGAGGCTTTTATACAAGAAAGTGACAAGATAAAGATAGGGTTTGTTTCTGGAGTTACTCTTAAAATACTGTGTCTAGGAAGCCTTTGAGTTGTGAGAGACTGTTATAAAGAGACCATTTAGGAAATTATTACAGTAGTTCAAAAGTCCAAATGAAGATCTTCTCCAAGATAGAGGTCCTATGAATAGAGAGACAGGTATGGAATTGACATCGAATTATTGGCACATGGCATGAATTAGAGGTGAAAGGCTAGGGAATGACAGGAGTTAAGAACGACCACAGGTTTTCTAGACTCGTAACTAGCTATCTAATGATGCTCTTACCTGAGAGATGATGAATGGTGTATCCTCTTACACAGCTAAGCCAGTGAGAGGTAAGCCATTGGAAATCTGGTCCTCTAGAGAAAGATCAAGGCTAGGGCTGAAAATAGGGGCAGGGTTTACTAATCACTAGTGTATAGATGAATAATAGTTCAAATTAAGCAGTGAGATGCAGACCAGTGGAAATCATGTGGAACAAAGAGAGAAGGTTGAGGGGAGGCAGCTCCTTACATATCATCACTTTAAGATGCAAGTAGGAAATGAGAAGGGAGTAGACAGAAAGATGAGAGGAAACCACAGGATTTGAATTTGCTTAAGGAGGGAGTATTCATAATATCAGTCATTTAATAGGGTAAATACTGAAGAGGCGTCATAGGTTTTGCCAATTAAAACAGTTGGAGTAAAGTTTTAGGTGCAAAAGGGAAACTCTAAGAGTGATGGAAGGTAGAAGTGTCCGGAGGTTTGCAGTCAAGGACAGGTGGGAGGTGAGAAGGTAATGTCTTGGAAAAATTTTGTTGTTAATGTTCTAAGAGCATGTTTATATTTCTGAGATTTGTGGGGTCAAGCATTGGTCAATTATATGCTCTTTGGCGATCAGCTTTTTTAAAATCAATACCTAGTGGCCATGTCTGCATTAGGAAAGGGTAAGCTTTCATTATTATTAATGGTTATATGACATCCGTGCTATGAATGTATCATAATTTATTTAACCATTTTCCTGCCACTGAGTATTTTGATTATATCTATAAATTTGCATTTCTTTTTCTAAAACATTTTTTAAAAAATTGAAGTACAGTTGATTTACAGTGTTGTATAAATTTGCATTTCTAATGCAAATACCAAATGAGGTATGTTTTAAATAGAAAAAGCCTAATCCAGGTTGATTTTAGCTTAAGTGTATTGAATTTTTGGTATGTATTTAGTTCTGTGTATTGTGCTAACTACTCTTCTTATGCCATTTAATACTTACAGTAGGTACCTATGAGACACGGGCTGGGGCTGTGCATGCTTTACAATTGAGTGAACTAAGACTTCTTAGAAAATGTACATAACTGGCTGAAGCTCATGTGGCTAGTGAAGTGAGAGCTGAATTTGAACCCAGGCTCTTAACATTAGATTCTCAATACTTGCCAAGAAATGATGAGGACATTTTTAAAGACAATGGTAATAAAAGAATTTATATTTAGAGTGAATAGGATTAGAGAATTGACAGAATGTGGGGGTAAAATAGAGATCGATTCTGAATACCAGGGTGGGGATCAGGAAGTGCCTGGGAATTCTCTGCACCAGGTGCCAACCTTCCCTGTTACCTATGACCCCAGTGATGTTTTTCAGAAAAGCGTGCTAAGGACCCCTTGGTGTATAGAGTTGGGGGTTGGGGATAAAAATGGACTCCTTAATTTTTGGTCCACCCATTCTGTGGGCTATAATATGTGTTTTTGCTCTGTGCCATCTTGTTAGCCATATATTCTCTTAGGAAAATTTAGAAAGTTTGGTAGATCCTCTAAAATGTAACTTCCTTTGTACTGAGAGGGAAGAAAATAAACTTTTTATAAATCAATGTAAAATCAACTATTGCGAAGTTATTTGGCAATTTAATGATCCAATACTGGTGTATGTAGGCAAGACCATTGCCCAGGCTGTGTACTGTGTGATTTTGGGGCCACCATTCACATCATAGACACAAAAGCCTCACTACTGACTGTGACCCTTACTGTAGCTCCAGTGGACCTGTAGCCGTTTCAGGCATGGATTTCAGGACAGGGTCATCTTCTGTTAGGAGAGCTGAGGCATTCGAGTGATGTCAGCCTTGCAACTGCATGATTGTGAAGTGTAGGCACTGGACCAGAGTCAAGGCGTTTTAGTCGACTTTATTCTTCTTTGACTCATTAATCAGAGGAGGAGCAGGAGGGCAAGCAGTCAAGATTGGGAACTGTGCTGTTTGTGACAGGCGAAGTGAAAATTCAAGAACTTTAGGTCGTTACGTGGGATCTTTGCTGAATGTAGCACTTGTGACTAAGCACTCATTTGGTTCCTGCTTTAAAAGCTCTCTTTAGGTGTTTTTGTTCTCACGTCATGATTTCCTTAATATGAAAAAATATGAGTGGTATTTACATTTACTTTCCCAGTTTAGAGACAAGATAGAATATTCATATTTTACTTTATCAAAGTTAACATGACAGAAAATGGTAACAAATACTGTCTTCGTAACTCATAAAATTAACTAGTGGAATGACTTTCCCTTAGGTGCCAGATTTATGAATGGAGTGCTTTAATTATTTGCATGCCCATAACAGAAGGGTTTAAGGTGTTTTTTTCATTAGTAACTAAAGCTTATATAATTGTTACATGAAACTGTAGTGTTGTTGTTGCCTATTCCATAGTAATGCTGCTTTACTTACCTCACAAGTGTTAAAGCAAAGCAATCACATCAAACCTTGGATGTGGAAGCCTTTTAGGGTTTGTTTGCATTCATTCTGAGCACATTATGGTGAGCTTACATATATGTGTGTGCTATATTACTGACATGGAATAATACGTATGATTACTAATAACTCTTACTGATAAAGTGACTGAAGGATGGTTTTTATCCATAACTAGTTTTGGATATCAAATGAACTTTTGTGAGTTGGATGAATATAAATATGTACACACTTGTTTGTACATAAATGATCTAGAACTGCAATTATTATTTAAATAAAGTCTTGGGAGAATAAAAATACTCTATAAGAAATGCCCTAAAGGGAGATAATGGTGGAAGTGTTTTCCAAGTGTTAGTTTTGAGCTTGTCTATATTGTATGAAGCCTCCTGTATCTGTGTCATTGATCCTGCATGATTTGGGGTTAGTAAGAAATTTTTGCATTACTCTTAGGATGTTCAAACCCCAAACTGAAAGCGAATCCCATGGGCAGATCTTTTAGGGGAGAGCAAGAGAGAATCACCAAGAACATTCCAATATTATAACGCCCGAGGTTCTCTGCTGGGAGTGGGTTAGAAAAGGCTGAGCAGAATGGTTACATGACTGCCTGTCTTCCTGAGCAAAACTAGGGAAATAATTATTTTTGAAAGGATCATTTTTCAATAGAACAACTCTCTTGTAGAAGACATAGATATGGCCATCACTTCAGCAGAATAGTTTAAAAGTATGTGTTTTCATAAAATGATGGAGAAGAAGGAGCTGAAATGTAGCTATTTTTCTATTTGGTAGGCAAAGTCTCAGAGATTTTTGTGGGTGAAATGGATGATACCATAGATTTCAGTGAAATGTCAAATTTCAATCGTGGTTTTTTCTTTCCCTTAACACTTTCAGCCATGGGATAGAGAGTAAAAGTAAAAGAAGAGCCTAGGTTTAAAAGAAGACGTTATGGATCAGATGTAGTAAAAAAAAAAAAAAAAAATCAGGACTTAGGTTTAAATTTCTACATTTCTATTTTTAATCAGTTTGAAGATTGGTTAAGGACCTACCTTTGAATCATGACTGGTCTATGTCCTGCAGAGTTATTATTAGAAAAATGAGTACATATAGGTTTTCTACCAGAAGTATTTAAAAATTTGTAGTTGGAGTAATAAGGAAAACAAAATTAAAAGCATTGTAGCATTTTGTATCTTGGTTATCATTTAAGTATTTCTAGCTATGGCACTGCTTCAGGCTTTGAGACCCAGTGAGTTGTAGAAGACTAGGGAAAAATCTTTGGAGAAAGTAGATTGTGTAGGCAAAAGGAGCTACTTATAACTGTGGTGGGGTGGGGGTGGAGAATGCCAAATCTGTTGTTAATAGCATCTTCTTTAATCCCATTCAGCAAGAGAAAATAAAAGGTTGACTAATACAGTTCAAACATCTGGACAAAGAAAAGTGAATAGTTTCTAGAACAGTTCAAAAATTGACTAATGCGAACATAAAAATTGTTACTTAAGACGCTGCCTCGCCAAGTCAACATTCATTTTACATTTGATGCTGGTGTTTCCAGCAGACTTCTGTGGGAGATGGTGATATGTTAAGTCTGTTTTCTATTTATCGATGAACTGGAATTTCACTCTTTATTATTTTGTTGGAACTTGCAAGTATTTATACTTTTCAGTATGCTTTTAAGAAATGATCTTCTCTTGGGAAATTGCATCTTCTTACTCCTTTGGCCCTTGTTGGCAAAGTGCTGTCCTGCTGGACATCACTGCTAAAATAAAATAAAGTTCAAACTAATAGAGATGTTCTCTAGTTGTAATAGAGGAAAGAGAGAGAGGTGAGTGACCCTGCAGTCTCCCTCTGATCCAGAATGGTAAGAAAATGTAAAACTAAATATAGAAAAAGAGAAAGTTAGTGAATGTATTTGCATATGCAAATTAGCTTAATTGATACTGCTTGCCTCTACAGGGATTTTTCATTACAAACTGGAGTGCTACATTGTTCAGCTCATATTGAGTAATTTAGTAACTAATGAGACCAGTTTGCACTAATTTGCATATGATAAATGAGCTTAATTGCAGTAAATAACTTGGAGGCATAATTACTTAATTTTCCTGTGTTGCATGGCTTTTAAGTTCACGTATGAACAACTCAAGATAATTTTGCATATTTAAATTAGTTGCTTTTAAATTTTCTTGAACAAAAAAAAAAGGAACCCACCTTATCAATTGAGCTGTAAAACAATCAGATGTAAGGTTTAGAGTATCTTTATTTAAAAAGAAAGGAGAGAAAAGCAAAGCAGAAATGTGTCTGTTGTTCTGTTTCATATCCTTACCTCAGGTAAGATGCCAGCATTGACATTAGGAAAATGTTTTTAATGTTGAAAGTTAATTCACAACTTCTGTTAGTGATGGACCTGAGTGTAAATTGCAACGTACATAGGAGTGAATCAACTTTTGAAATAGGGTTTATTATAAAGATGTCTTTTGTCCCTTCTCTAATTTGGCAAACTAATATTGGAGGAGTCATTTGGACCCGCCATCTGCAGTGTGCCTGTCATCTAAGTTGCTGGGCTTTGATGAAGCAGGCATCCTCCCGACCTTAGGATGTACTAGATTAATGCTTCATACTTTGAGATTGGTTTCATTGGAGATTCTCAGTGTGGTTTGCCAAGAATTATCTCACTGGTCTCCACATTAACTCAAGAATGTATGTTTTATCAAACCTCCATTCTCAAAATTGAAAAACTGAAGCACACAGAGGCTGATGGCTAAGCCATTATTTCATAATACTCTAGTGCCTTAGACTTTCACTTTGAGGGAAAAAGTATAATTTATTAGGCAAAAACTTATTAAGTCACATAAAGTCATATTCATGACAGAGTATGAGGAAATACTTTATAGTTGTGAAAGTTTAAAACCTCTCATTTAAAAAGTCACTGCTGCTTTAACTCATTGTATAAAAAACAGAAGGGGATGTTAGGGTATTCATTTGCCACAATCTGGAAAAATAGCTCATGAAAATTTTCTTGAAGTCTCAAATCCCATTAAATTAGGTGTAAGCATCCTCTATCCTTCAGAGACGGGCCAAAACACGTGCTAACAGTACTATATTCCCAGGGTAAAATTTGAGTCCTTCCTGTAATAGATGATCAAGAGATAACTGATGAATAAATTAATGAACAAGTAAATTCTTACCAATGTCACATTTAACCCCAGAATGGTGGCCGCTACTCCCCTCTGTGTTCCTAGCCCTGGTTTTATCCATATTCTGTAAATGTGTGACAGACTATGGCAGATTCTTTTAGTTCCTGCATTAGGGCATCCAGCCAACTTGTGCTCCCTTACTGTGTAGACCAAAATCAGTCTCTTGCTCTCTCTAAGCCTTGGTTTCTTCGTCTTTAAGATGGAGAAAACAGTAGTAGTTTTCCTGACAGGTATGCTGTGAGGATTGAACGAGAGAGTGTAATTAAGAGTGCTTAGTACAGAGTCTGGCATGGAGCATGTGTTTAACAAACCTGGAAGTGTTTCTGTCTGTCTGTTGTGTGGTTCAGAATAATGGCCAAGTTTCGGAGGAAAAATGTTGATGCTTACCTAAAGTATTACCACTCAGGAATATGGGAACATTATCAATGAAATCCTCTCAGGTCAAAAGCAAGATAACTTGCATTGTGTCCATTGAAAATTATTTATCTGTTTAGATAAGTGGTATTTATGTTTGGTAATATATACTAGTTTGCAGTAAAATTTTAAAATTTGGTAGTTAGAATATATTTTTTCCTTGAGAATAAAAATCCTCTATAATGCCTAAAGGAGTGTTAATCCAGAATAATCTCATTAGCCATTTAGAGGCAACTAGAAAAGGTAGAGTTTGTAAAGGGACTCCAGATACATTTTCTTTAGACCAAAATGTGATAATGTCATTACTGTATGGACTCCAAGATTTGCTTAGAAAAGTGGGAATAAACAGCCAATCAGAGGTCCGGAAGAGCTGGAAGGTAGAGGCAGCCATTGTCCACTGCTGTGAATTATGTTGAGGAGACACTGAAGTGCACGTACTGTGCTCGTCATGCGCATTGTACAAAGTCCGTCATCCGTCAGCCCAGAAGGGCCCCTTTCCACCTCAAGAGCAGAAGGGAGGACTTCCCAGAGGGCTTTCCGCGATGCTGTGTGTACACAAGTGGCAGGTACATACCCCCTGGGGTTTCCATGTCTCTTACTGACTTTGATTTGTTTCGATTACTGACTAGGGGTTTCATGTCCCTTACTGGCTTTGGTTTGAACACATGTCATTGTTCACAGAGAGGTGGTGTGAGAGATGTGGAAGAGGAGAAGGGGTCTGAGGAAACTGTTCCTGCGGAAGAAACTATGGTTTTGGTCACAGGACTGCAAGCGGGGACTTACCTGTCACAGAATTGATTATCTCAAGGTGGGGAGGGTATAGCTCAAGTGGTAGAGCGCATGCTTAGCATGCATGAGGTCCTGGGTTCAATCCCCAGTACCTCCTCTAAAAATAAATAAATAAATTTACCTCCCCACCTAATACAAAACAAACAAACAAACAAAAACGAAAACAACACAAAATAAAAAAAAAAATGATTATCTCAGGTAGCCGGGATTTTGGAAAATGAGACAGACGATAAATTTTAAAATACGAGGCCTCAGTTTGGTAAATATTTGCTGAGGGCCTAATTTGTGTCAGAGCCCAGAAGAAATATTGAAATACAGAGGTGAGTCATGGCTTTGCCTCTCCGCATTCCCACTAGGAGTGGAGGAAACCAAAACCAAAACAGAACCAGTGTGGGTCAGTGTAACACACTAGTGGCTTTGAGTCCATGCTCTTAGTTATGCAGACTTAAGCCATTAATTTAAACTCTCTAAGCCTTGGTTTCCTCAACCCCAAATGCAGGTGGTAGCAGTTCTTACCTCAGAGATGGCTGTGAGGATTATCAAGGAGATCCTCACACAGTGCCTGGCAGGTAGGGAGTGTTCCCCAGAGCTTGGCCATCTGGGACAGGCTGCACCTGGGAGGTACCAGGAGAGCATCAGTTCGCCCATCTTGGCACTGGTCAGTGAGTGCTCCCTGTGGCTGCACACTTAAAATTACACACTTCACTCACCACACACACACACACACTCTCTTTTAAGTCTGGTTTTCACGTGGGTCTCTCTGGGTCCTAGCCTCACTCGTGCGTTCTCCTAGTGTGGTCATGTCAGGTAGAGGCTGCGGTGGAGCAGTGAGGGAAAACAGGGCAGCAGTGTCATTGTGGTTGGGCAGCTTTTGTTTGGAGCCTGCTGATAGGAAGATGGTTTGCAAAGTATGGGAACATGTCTTTAATTCTTTCTCAGGCACTAAGGGTGGCCAGATTATTTGGAGATTAAAGTGAAACAGAAGGATAATTATGTTTTCAATTTTAAAAGTGGATAAAGGTCTCAGAAATCTTAGGGTTACGTGTCAAATATGAATATGAATAATTCCCTAATGATAAAGATATCTGCAAATCTGGGCCAGAGGAGTGTTCTTTTGGCTTTAGAATAGTCCTTGTTGGTAGTAAACATTATTTTCTTGTCACCAGAATCAGCGCGGAATGACAGAGTGATACCAGCTGATTATCATTAATCAGGGGCCCAAAACTCAGTCAGTTTGGCTAGGATTGCTTTCTTACCTCCAGAACTTTGCAAGTCTTTTGGACTCTGAAAGCACTGGCTTTGAGGAAAGTTTGGGGGTGGGTATTGGGTGGAGAATGTGCTTTGTTTCCCAAGCTAAACTGAAGGCAGACACCCATGAGCATCCTGGAACAGCAGTGTTCTACAAAACACACTTGGGAAAGTCTGGCTTAGAATAATCTAATCAACGTTAGTTTAAGATACTAAAAAATCTCTAAATAAAGTCAAAGCTAAATTAAAGAGGTAACTGAACAGTTTTTATACTGTACTGTCAAATCTGTAATCTACTTCACTAGCTTTTTAAAAACATATTATTACAGAAGAATCTTGCATATGTAGTTGTCCCTCTGTGTGTGTGTGCACATGTGTGGTCAAATACCTCTTTTTTAACTGCACAAAGTAAAAGAAAAAAAAATTGAAAAGTCAAAAAGTACAGGCAAGCAAAACCAAGAAAATCAAAATCAAATATTTCTCCACCATCAGAGGTTCTATTTCATTATCTGTAAATTATCTGTGTCTGATTATCCATAAATCAACCAAAATAGGATTGTGATCCTTCTCTCTTGGAAATGGTAGTGGAAAGAACAGCTGATGTCAAGAGAGAAATTATGTATCACATCATGGCTGATAGGTGTTCACAAATGGTTTTCTTCTTCTGAGCCTGACCTGGGTAATACTGTCCCCATTAGAGACCCCAGGAACCAAGATGTGTAGGCAACAGTAATAAGCAGGCACTATCAGGGTCCTGCTAGGGGGTACAGAGATTACTACCAGGCTCCATCTCTCAGCTGCACTGCGAGCCAGTCCAGGAGCAGGGTCATGTGTTCCTGATCACCAAGATTCTGGCCGTTTTTATTACTGTCTGGTAGCACCTTGTGAATTTCACTTCCCAGACACTTGCCAATTCAGGATCTGATAATTTAGGATTGCAAGGTCATGAGACAGTGTTATTTTGTGATGGCAGAATAGAACCCTGCCTGAGAAAAGAAAAAGTCATAGTGTTAGCTTTACCTCTGTTGGGAAAAATAAGCATTTGAGTAAATTACTTGAAAATATTATAAACATTTATTATTCTGGTTGAATAAAATGGATAACTGATTGTTGGACTGCCCACAGAGAAGAGCCTAGTCAGATTCCCGTGAGGCCAGATAAATGCTGCAGGAGTTGTCAGGTCAGAGCAGCTGTTCCCCTCATTTCTAAAGATACAAAAGATGCAGGTGACCCTTTCGGGCACCAGAAAAATGCCCTCTGAAATAATCCACTCTCATACTTCATTTTAGGGTGATCCAATGTTTTGCTAAATTTAGTCTGGTATAGAGATTAGACCAAGGGTAGAATTGACCTAAAGAAACAGAAAATTCTTTTTTTGTAAGTGGGAAGTCTGTGAGTTCTACATAAATACAAAGGCAAATGATAATATCAATGACTATTTTAATTGCATTTTTAATCCATAAGGATAGTTCAATGACATTTTAAATTATACTTTTAGAATTGCAGTCACATAGGAGATAAAACTCAGTAACTATTTAATAATGCATAGTAAGATCAACTGTATCCTCTCCTGAGATCACATTTAGGTGGACTGAATGTAAAAGTCCAATCTGGAATTTAGACAGCATTTCATCTTCTGGAAGGCATTGTTGAGTCTTTCTAAATATAAAGCACTCGAGCCTGGTTCTTTGAGTTGATACCAGTCATCTCTGCCAAATGATTAGTTTCGCTAGATTCTCAGCTAAGCTGTATTATTTTTTATGAGGAATTGGATTGTTGTAAATCAAACTGTTCTCAGTGCTAGAAGGTTACTGATCAACTTGGGGAATTTATACTGCAGATTGGTAACTAATTGATAATCATTTAACCTGGCTTTACTTGAAGACTACTGTATCGTTAGGTTGTTTTCAGTGAGGAAGAATTTCAGGCTGAAATAAAACAACCCATTCTTGGGACATAGCTTATACTGAAATTGGCAGGATGCTTCGGTTACTACTGCTCATTGTGTCTTCGCTAAAGTATCTGAAGGATTCCATTTAAGTAACAAGAGATTCTGTATAGAGAAGACTTATTCTGCTAAGAACAAACACAAGTAAGGAACTTCTGGACTCTCTAAAACTGAAAGATTAAAACTGGATCCAAGCAGAATTGGGTCATTTGATCCCAGGGTACAGATTTTCCATACAGAGCTGTGCAGAAATTTGGGAGATAATCACATTGTATTAACACACATTTATTGTGACTTATTCTCTATCAGGCACTCACCGAGTGAGCTGCTTACAGCCACTGGCTCAGTTAGTCCCCTCATGCATCCTTTGAATTAGGTACTGTTATTATTTCCATTGTAAGGGTGAAGAAACTGAAGTTCAGTGTGGGAAAGTGACTTGCTTAAGGACCTGCAGCTGTTAGTAACTAACACAGTTGGGATTGGAACCCAGAAGTGGGAAAGAGATAGAAAAAGGAATTATATGAGAAATATTAGGTATTAAATTGTTTTACAGTTGAAGTTTTTCAAGTGACACACTTGAAGCTATGGTTTGAATGGAAACCAGAGGACATGCACTTTTGTTTAATAAAGAAATATTTGCCCTGAGCAGAAGACAACATTTTAAAGCTTGTCATTTCATTCCTGGGAAAGTATTTGAGGAAAATGACATGGCTCAGCCCTGTTTGCTGACCATTTTGTTGTCTCCTGCTGAGACTTGCCATTTCCATAGCCAGTGGGCTGTATTGAATCAGACAGAAGCAATAGGTCATTAACAGAAATGGAGACTTGGGGCAGCCTGCAGAGGCTGAAAGAGGGGGGAAGTCATTTTGGGGCCACATCAACAAAGCTGTGTCTAATAGAATCTCGTGCAACTGTGTTGGGAGAGGTTAGCCTGATTTTCAGAGAAACTTGAGAAGCTTTAAAAAGCACAAAGTAATTTTTTCCCGAAGAGTGCTCTGCTTAACATGAAAATGCAAGTGGGAGAGGATCTCTCCTGGTTTCTATGTGCTGCACGCCCCCCCCCAGTCACACCCCTCGAAAATAACTGTTTAAATCCATGTAGTTAAAAGAAAATCCAGGTTTTAAACTGTGGTTATCTGGCAGGGATGTTGGGAAGGGATAGATTAGGAGTCTGGGATTAATAGACACACATTACTATATATAAAATAGATGAATAACAAGGACCCCACTGTATAGCCCAGGGAACTATGTTCAATTTCTTATAGTGAGCTGTAATGGAAAAGGGTCTGAAAAAAATCCATATGTATAACTCAATCACTTTGCTATACACCTGAAACTAATGTTGTAAATTGGCTATACTTCAATAATAAGTAAGAATTTTTTTAAAATCTAGGTTTTATTTTTCTACTGATATCTGCATTAGTCTTGATATCTTTAATTTATTAATCCAAATGGAGATTATAGTGTTTATTTGGATGAATATCTTAATTATTTGTGTTTCTTCTTAGAGATTCTTTGGAATTACTGTAATTGGGGTTGGGAAGACAGGTTTTGTCACTGGTACCAGTGTCCATCGTTTTTGGTATTGGTGAGATGCTTCATCTTAGAAAACATGTGTAACCACCCTCCTCTAAAGGGTAACCAGTCTGGGTGAGACAGGAAACACGCTGACCCTGACTGCTGACACTGAGCAAGTATTCAAAGACAGCTTGCTATGAGGCACACCAAATGTAGCTTTGGGCAATATTTAAATGTCCCTTCTCACAAAGAATTTATAATGAATTTTTATATCTTTATCTGGAATGATAGGTGTAGGTCTGGACGCAGGATGCTAAACTCCAGTGATTGCATTTTCAATTGAGTGAAATCTAGGAAATGCAATACCGTTTGCAGGGCCAGCTACCATTCATAGACTTAAATATCCCCCCATTTAGATACACATGAATGTACCCATGTGCAGTTTGGGGGGAAAAATCCAAAATAATTGCATATGCGTCTTGAACAACTCAAAGACGAAGATCACGTGATTATCTTTGTGTCTTCTGTGTTATGCTCTTAGCAGGTACTTGATATGTTTGTAGGATGACTTAGACTTGTGTAAACAACTCATGTAACATCTAACAGGTTGATCATTAATTGCCTCTTATATTTGGGGCAGATTATTAAGAAGTTAGCGACACTAAACGATTCTGAGATGTATTATCCCTTGAAGACATTTACATTCTGGGCTCCTGGTAGGGTTAATGCGTTATGCACCCAAGTCCCCGTGCACCGATGTGAGAATGTCCTTTTCAGACGAGAGGTCATTAAAGAAAACACAGTCCCATCATAATGTCATTTTCCCCTTAATTTTCTGATTACTTACATTTGGTTTGGTCCTAATTATGAATACCTTTAATTGCTTTATCACAGTGATGATTAACTGTGCCCAAGTCAAACCCCTCTGAAAGAGAGGACAAATTCTTCTAAAGGCTTTTGCGTGATTGCACTTAGGAAGAATATTAAACAGAGGAATAGAGCTGTTCCAACTTCATGAAGGCTGGTCAGCCCTTCCACATTCCTAAAATACTCAGGGGTGATTTTTATTCCTGGGTTTTTCAGAACTCAGAAAATCATTAACCTTCTGGGTTTTTTCCCCAATATGTTATAATCTGCTGCTTTATTTACATAAATCATTCTTCCAGAAGACAATATTGGGAATAAAATACATGCTGGCTGTTCTGTACAGTGTAAAAAAAAAAACCCAAAATAAATAAAACAAACTTTGAGATCTGCATGTTATCACTGAAGGAGTAAATGGCTGTGTTTTCCGTTTATGTGTGTAAAACAGCAATGATTGAGGTTTTTCACATTTTACAAATTAGGTTTAAAACGCCAAATACGAGTTATTTCTGGCTGAAATGCTCGGTAGCAATCAGGTTCATTTTAAGAATATGTAATAGTTGATAAAAGGGGCTCAGTTTCATTTTAAATAAAAGCACCAACCTTTGGATACCGAAAGAATTAAAACCTTGAGATGGTATACTTTAATTCTATATTTTGATTCCATTTCTATAACATGGACAGCTTTTGAGATATTAATTTATTTTGAGATCAGATCATTTCTGTTTAAAGTCAGCACACAGTATGATTTTAAAGTTTTTTGTGTGTGTGTGTCTTTTAAAACAATCTCATGGTACAACATTTATTTAAACCTTACATTTTATGTTCCTCACAGAAACATCAGGTGTATGTATTGCATTGACATCTGTTGCCCAGGAGTCTAATTGATGCAGTCGATATCAGCCAAACAAGGCTCATTTCTCCCAGTTCTTTCTCACTGAGGCATGGCCCTGCACTGGAGAGCAGGATGGAGACTCTGTTCATCCCTTGACAAGGACTAGGTTTGATCTGAGGAGAAAGAAGGGTCTTTGCTTTGGGAAAGCTGGCGCAGATGAGCAGGAGGACACGGCACTGTCAGTTACTATCCAGCTACTCTTTCTCTCTGGAGGAAGGCTGTAGCGTTTTTAATCTATGATGATTCACACTTGGGAAGCATGTCTTTTTTTCGTTTTGTTACACCCCTCCTGGAAGGAAACGTTCACCCAGTGGCTCATCTGCAAAGGAGCAAGTGAAGAGAGGTGATGTGTAGATGAAGACCCTCCCTTGCTTTTCTCCGGGATAGGTGCCTGTGACACACAGCTGTTCCAGGGCAGTGGGGAAGCCGCCATGGAATCAGAGGAGCCCTGGCACACATGCATCTGCCGTAGTGCATTTTCTTTTCATGCTAATTTTCCCTGTTGGAAACATGGTGCGTTAAGTATGAAGTTACCTATACCCGTTTTAGACACTGCACCCTGTGTTTCTAATCAATGGGGTCTAAAATTAAGAACTGAAGAAATAGCTTCAGTATTTTTTCCAATTTCCTTAGGTAGGTAGACTTAGGCACAAAAACTGACAAAACAGGTAAATTCCTGGTATGTTGCTGTGTAAGGTGATTATCTAGCTTACTGTTTTCAAACACACTAATGTCTAGGAAGTGCCAGTGATCGCAACAGGGCGGGAGCAGACTGACCCCCAGCAGAGAAACAATCAGGTCTAGCAGAACATTGAGCCGCGGGGGCAGGAAAGAAAAGCTGACATCCAGATGCCAGTGCTTTGGAAACCTTATCTGGAATCGCACATATGGGTCCTGCATCTGCTCGGGTTATGCCAGCAGCCTGCATCCAAACTGACACAGCCATCATAGCATGAGCAGGCAGAGGCATCGCTCTATGTCTGGTATCGCCATGAAGACAGCTGTCAAGAGCGGTGACGTTGACCTTATGATAGCTGATTTTCAGAGGACCAGTCTGGGCTCTTTGAGAGATTTTAAGCACCCTCAGTGAGTCATTTCTGAACGGCCATCATGGGAGGAAGGTGATGGTGGTTGAAGACTGTATATACAGCTAAGTGTGTGTGCACACGTGAGCACATGTGTGGTTGTGCTTTTTTTGGCCAACATAATACTGCTCAAGAAAAATTAGGACCGAAGGATTGTGGACAATTATTTAAATCAGTGTGTGGTGAATAAACTCTGGATATACATATTTTGCCGTAGGAATTTGGTCAATCTAGTAGTGATAAGAAATAGTTTTTTCCTCTTTCATGTGAAAAATAAGATAGAGGCTCAAGTCTTTAAAATTTGAGTATCTGCCTTTCAATAAGTACATTTTCTTATCTCATCCAAATTGCCCCCATAGGAAGCTGAGTGACTGAACATAAACAGTTCACATTTTCGTCTCTTTCATTCCCTGGAACCATTCTTAAAAAGAGAAAAGAGCAGGTTTATCTCTTGTTATTATCTCAAGGTAGTGTCTTGAACAGGCTGACCAATGGGCAAGTGTTTGCACTGGGGCCAATTTATACATCTACTTTCAATTCCAAACATTTATTTATGTAACCTTCTATCTTTATCAAAATCGTTAATTCCTGGTGGATAACTGGTTAGGTATCAGAGAAAAATCATGATTTGTTCTATTTTTCTCTCTAATGGGAACCTATTTATCAACAGTTTTGGAGACCTTAGCTTAACTGTAGTGTTCCTTCTATTTCATTATAACTTTCCAGTAGAGTTGTAAACGTTTACTAAGCTTTAAACATGTTGGGGAAGTTCAGACTTGGCAAGACACTCCATAACATTTGGCGTCCATGGGATTCGGGTGGGCACCTGCATGCGCTGTTCTTAGCCCATGTGCTCGCACTTCTTTTGCAACTAGATAACCAAGTGAAGAAAGAATGCGCTCTTAGCATTAGGGACATCCTAGGTCATGCTTAAACGTGTTTTGTCAGTCTAGGGTGTATCCCCAGGCCATCTTCCACGAAGACAGCCCGGGTGTTTGGGGTTGGGAGCTTAGGGGTAGCACTAGGCCTGAGTAAGGAAAAAGGTATTCTCTCCTCCAATTCCACCCCTAATGCTGGCAAAATTCAGAGGTCTGGAGCTTACCCAGGAAAGTCTCTGTGCTGCTGTCCCTGTCCGTTGCTCTGTGCAATGGATAATTTGATTTTCCATTTTTCTGGCCTAAATGGCCAGTAATGGTAGGGGGATTCTCCCAGGATATCACATGTACGGTGTATCTCAGGAGGCCAACCACACAAGTTCAGTTCACCCATCCAGATGCAGAAGTTGAATGGTCTGTGGGTACCTGCCCTTGTCCCTAAGTCCCACAGAGAGGACAGGACAAGAGGGGAAGAACTATGGAAAAGGGCAATGCCAGGTGGTCCCCCACCGCCCCCAGAGTGAAAGGTGGGTGGGCTAATGGGTTCCACATCACAAGGGCCTCTAACGAAATGATGGTTTGTTAGCCACTCTCTCATTTGCATACTAATCCATCTCATGGGCATTTATGCAATTATTTACTAAGTACTAGACCTTGCAATTGGATGCTGCAGATACCAAGAAATAATCATGGTCTTTGTTGTGAACTCCAGTCAGACTAAGGAAGAAGCAGATATTAAGTCATGGAAGCCTCTGAGTAAAGGAAACCTTGAGGGAGAAGGCTTGAGTTCTGCACTGAGAATCAGAGAAGGTGCCACAGGAGGTGTAATCCTTAAGAGGACTTGGTGGGTGAGTGTGGGTCTACCAAGTAGAAAAGGGTAAAAAGACACCCCAAACAGGGAGAATGTCATGCCAGATGGTCAGGGCTTTGCAAAGATGTAGGAAGTGGTTCTGTGGGGATACAGCGTGGGGACTAAAGAAAAGTTGGAGTTGGCATGCTATTCATTTTGATTCAAAAAGAATTCCCTGAGTGCTTGTTTTGAGCCAGTGCAGAGCTGGACTCCAGGGATATTAATGAGTCAGACACCTCCCTTCTTCAGGGAGCAGAAAGTATAAGGGAGAGGGACATCCTCATAGTAATTGCAGCGTGGTGAGTAGAAGGAGGGCCAGGAGATGAGTCTAGCTAGAATGTCAGGTTGAAACCAAATGCCAGTGCTTAGGGTTTGGACTTTACCCCGAAGGCAGTGGGGAGCCTGAAAAAAAAAATTGAATCTGGAGGTATAATTGGGACTCCCTGGAAGTGAATAGGGGAGGAAAAAGAACATGCAGGCAGGGGGAACGACCAGCAGTAGTTAGGACAGTCTCGTGCAGAGGTGATGAGCTTGAATGGGGAGGTGATGGAGAGGTTGCCATGGAGGCAGAGCGGAGAGATGTTACAGAAAAAAATCATCTCACTCCTCTTTACAGACTGGGAAGCTGAAGTTTAGAAACATGAATAAACTCATTCTAGTTCATAGAAAAAGCAAATGATAGAGCTCGGATTTGAACCCAGACAACCCCATACGGAGACTGTGCCCTGTGCAGTGGTGAAGCCTATGGGATCTCGCGTTGTGAGACAGATTTTCATCATGTCTGCTACAGGACTGCTGTGAGAATGAAGCCATGTAATCCGAGGTGGGCCCTTGGTGCTGTGCCTGGCAGACGTAAGGGCTCCAGATCTGATGCCTTTATTGCTATTTTAATCATGGTCATTATTGTGACCCTCTGTCCCTTGTCTAGGCTCCTGCTTATGCATTAGATTTTTAAGCTGCACAGCGCTAGTGAAAAGAACGGTTCCTGCAAAAGGCACTGTGAATACTCTGTCCTCAGGAGGGCAGAGGTCTGGGTGTTGTGTAGGATCCATAGCAGGCTCTTGGCAAGGCTGTGTGAGGAGGTAAATAATGATACGCCTTTAAAACAAGTGAGGGATCATTACTAATTCATTTGGAATATAAAGATGTTAGTCACTTGGAGCAAATGTCACAAAGTATTCTACCCTGGCTACTTCATTTTAGAAATTAAATGTGTTCCCTTTCAAGGACTTTATGACAGAGTCACTTCTCTCAAGATCCCTTTGAAACCAGCTTCACCACCGGGTAGGCAGCCCCCGCCGTGAGAATGTGATCGGGAGAATTCCCTGGGCTTCCTGATCACCCGCACAGTGCATGTGCGTTACTAGAAAAGGAGCTTCGTGTTAAGTTTTATATCTAACCTCCAAAGTGAAAGAATTGGACTGTCAGTTCTGTCCTTCCCTTCATCTCAGCATCTACAAAGTGCCACCGCTGCAGCTCTTGTATTAAGTGGGGCTTGCGTGAGTTTCACAGGGGCTGCCACGATCTTAATGCTATGGAATAAATTTTAGCATGACATTAAGATGAAGCAGAGAGGTTACATTTATCCTGATTATTCTTCATCCCAGAAAAAACAAGCTTAATATTTGTTTCCCAGTGAATTTGAGAGTTAAAACACGATTAGCTATCTCTTATTTATAAAATATCACAATTTCTCTCTTTTTTTTTGTAACCCAAACACAAATAATCTTTGAGTGAGGCATGTTGTTTCCTCTCTTTATGTGTCTTCATTCTAAGTGCTGGTATAATTCCATTATGTTTTGACTTGAACATTAAATATTACCTTGAATATACACTTCCCAGCAGTCGTGTTCTGATAGTGACATATTGTACTGTTTGAAGGGTGTCATATGGTCATCTGTCAGCCGAATGTTGTTGCATGGAAAGAATTTTATTCTTCAGATGTCATCTAGAATGCCTCATGTTAAAAATGAGAAATAAAACAGTATTCACAGAATCTGGATTGAGGAGATGAGAGATGGGTCTGACTGACCTAAGCTAGGTGGAAAGGGATTCATCCATTAGGAATATAGTCACTTGGTAATAAAAGATGAACAATTGTTATATTTTGAGTATTTTTAATTAGATGTGGTTGTATTTTGTGGCAGAAAAGTGCATGCTTCCTTTCCGGAGTTTTGGTACCGAGTTCTCCTTGTCTTTTCCCTTGCAGACAAAGATGCAAACAAGATTCCTGGTGGTAATAGGGTAGAAAGAATGCTGCCTCCCTGCTAACGATGGCAGTCTGAGAAAAATGTGGAAGACTGTGGCTTACTCTCTCAGAGGTTAGAGTGATAGAGAAAAGAGGAACGTGGTCTTGCTTCAGAATAATTTAGCAGTCAATATTTCTATCAGCAATATTTCTTTCAACAGGAATTAAGATGCTGGCCCTTATCCAAAGACACCTCATCCCCCTGTTACATTATAGATCTGATCCAGCTGTGACTGCCGCTGGAGAGAGATGAGGGCAGGTCTAATAGCCAATTTGTAGGGTGTACCACACCAAGTACGTGGACGATGGATGTTCCCCTCTAAATGCGTCTGCCTTCTCTTTAATCTTTGCCTGGAAGATACCTGGAATTTTGTGCTGTTATGTCCTCATCTCTAAAATGTGGGGGAAAGTACGCGTCTGTGTGTGTGTGTTACATTGCAATTTTAGAATCTGTAATCCATACTTCTACTAAGAATAGAAGGGTGATAACTGTTTGTTTTTTTCATATTTTGTCACTGCATTTCAATCCTGGACTCTCTCAAAATTAAAATAGCTGCACCTACTCCACCCCACCTTTTGAAATTTAATTAAAAACTAGTTCTGATCCTTAAGAGAAAAAATTCTAAAAAGGCACAATGTATGTCCTGTACTTTCTTTTAAAAATGTGTACTTTGGAACATTTGCGAGTTTTACTTTTCCACTGTCCCTACCATTTATATTACGTATCCTTTTGAAACGCTTACTGTCCATCACAGTGATAATAAGGCAAATACTAAGGTGCAGAAGTAGGAAACATTAGAATGTCAAAGCAAATAACCAAATATTAAGAGACAGGAGTAAGTATTTAAGCAGAGAGAAAACAGAAGTCCATGACCTTTGGTCCATATCTTAATTCACTACCAACATTATTAAGTTTAATTTTCATTCAGGTTCATTCTATCTCAAAGGCTCTTCTACTTTTGATTGAGAGAAAAGGGAGAGACAGAGAGGAAAGGAGAGACAGAGATAGGAAGAAAGACATGCTTTTTATTTTTAGGGCTGAGAAGACATTGTGTTGACGTTTTTATGGTCAGATATAAAAAAAAGCACAAAGTGAGGCCAATGGTAATAACCTTGCAGTTAATCCTACGGGATGCCATGTTATTTTTCTTGGCTCTTCCGGAACTTCAGAGAAATGTTCACCCTTGGGTATATTGATGGCAGCAGAAGGTCTCGGATCAAACTCTCAGATATACTTTATCCCAAACATACCACAATTTAAAAGTGACTAATTGAATTTCAAATGAATTAGAGAATAGTTGTATTGATGAAGATGGTCCCTTTATTGAATGAGAATAGTTCTTAATAAATCAACAAGTGAAACATTTCTAGAGCTTCATTTTTAGGTTAAGGTTGGCATTTTCAGTTTAAAGAAAACAAGTTAAAATGACTAAAATTCTTATGAGATCATATATTTATGGAGAAAGCTTGATTAATGGAAGGATTATCTTAATAGTTCAAGGACACGTAGGTGATAATCCCTTTCGTCATAGTCTACTTTGTACAGAAGTAAGAAGCAGCTCATTTTTCCTAATCTGAGAATTACCCCTGGATTGTAACATGCATATATTAAACAAATGTAAACTAGGGAAGAAAGGAAGGAATTAATATTTACTGAGCATTTATTAGATGCTATATAACTGAGTACTTCACATTCACAACCGCCCAACGAAATATCTGTTTGCATTCCCATTTTATAGATCAGAGGAAAAAGGCTCAAGGTCACTGGCAAATGCTGAAGATAGGACCTGCATTTAGGTCTCTTTCACGCTGGTGACTATGCTCTTTCTCTAGCATATAAAGTTTAATGTAATAAAAATAATGCAGTAATAGCTTAGGAAGCACTGAAGCTCAGAAAAGAGCTAGGAATATATCAGCATAAGACCTGTATTAATAATCGCTTTTTAAAAATAGTAGAACATTCTTTTGTGTTCTTTTTATGACTATTTCCATGTTTCCAAAAGGTCTGGAAGCTTGGAAGGCCCCAGCAGCTAATAGATGAAATTGTGCTATAGTGTGTAGCTGACATAGTGTCTTCTAACACAAAGGCAGACTCTCCATTTCACCATTCACGTTATTCTCTTTCCCACCTCATTTCTGGTCTTCTGCCTTTTGAATTTTGCCTTCTTCCACCCAATGTTCCTCCTTCCTCTCCTACTCCATGGCTTCTCAATTTATAACGTGTGAACTTGGCACCTGGAGGTTAAAAGCAGAGAGCAAGGCTATCAGTCTCATGGCCGTGGCCGTGGGCTGTGATTGGCAGAGCATCTGCAGGAAATCATATTTGCTGGGGTGAAATCTTAGATGTAACCTCGCTCCCCTTAAACCCTCCTTTGTGATATTTGATAAGACATTTTCCTTTCTCTAGATTTTTATTTTTCAAGGTAAATAACATTTTCAAAAATATTTTGTACTAAATGATACGGCACCATTTTGTACCTGTTGAGGTAAGTGATGAATGGGAAAGTAGTGGGTACCATCTGTCAATGAGCAGCTTATTAACAAATTATAGCATCTATATCAAGATGTTTTAGTGGGGAGGTACAGCTCAGTGGTAGAGTGCATACTTAGCATGCATGAGGTCCTGGGTTCAATCCCCAGTACCACCTCTAAAAACAAATAAATAAACCTAATTACCCTCCCCCAATAAATAAATAAATAAATAAAATTTAAAAAAGATGTTTTACTTCATATGGGGCATTATTTATTGATGATTTCCTTAACCCATCAGAATGGTATCTGTTAAGCTGGGGTCTCCCTATTTACTGATAGTTTTTGTAAAAGGAGGAGGGAGAGACTCCTTATGAAGAGGGTTGAATAAAGGAATGGGAATATGCTACAAAAACAGATGCCACTAATTTGCACTTCTGTGGGTGGTATACATTAGCCAGAGGATAGACATTGTCCACAGCTATGCATCACATCTTGCAAGTTCCCCTGGAGTCTTTGTGCCTTTCCTGAGACCCAAAGCCTTCTGCTTCCAGGTCTTCCCGCTTCAGCTAGCTGCTACCAGTTACATGTATTTTAGGTGTATTCTCTTCCTTCACTGTTCCAAAAAAAAAAAGAAAGGGGTTAGAAAACTTTATTTACTCATGTAACAAACTGAAGTGTTGTTAATTTTCAGTATTGCAGCTGAATTATTAAAGATTCCTGTGTTATAAATGGAGGGCCCCTTACCTGTGTGGTAACGCTGTCAGGGCCCCGCGGCTGTTGGCTCAGTTCATGATGTATTACAGTGCTGGCGTTCCAGCACTCTCAGGGGAGCGCTGGTCCTACCATAAGGTCAAGAGTTAACTACTTGTATTTTAGCTGTGTACTGCCATCAATACCGCTCCTATGGAAACCTCACTTGACGTCATTTTTGAATCTTTGCGACTGTAGTCAAGCTTCAGTAAAAGTCAATAAGAACATTAGACTGTTGTCTATATTATTACTTGCCACTTCCTGCCAGCAATCTCCCAATTCATTAGCAGAGAGTTTTGGAACTCTTGCTTGATTATTTATGCAGTCAATAGCAAGGCTTGTCTGCATTCATAATTGTTTGATTTTATGGCCTCTTCTTTAAACAAACATTGTCTATGGTAATGTGATGCCCTGATGGATGGAAAAGGTTTTGTCTGTGAATATCATTTAGATAATTAAAAATGACAGATGAAATCGCCCGCTGTCTTGACCTGTACTTTGTTCCCTCAGTGATGCTGAAGAGATGCTGATTGCTGTCAATCAAAACCCATTGGAGGTTTGTAAATTCTGGCTGCTGTGAACTCTGACCCCCACTGTTGATCTGAAATAGATAATAACCTTGAAATTCTATTAGAATTTAAAAACAGTTTTACTAAAGGGGCACAGTATATATTTCTTTTCCTCTAGAACACAGTTACTTAATGTCACTCCTTGCGATATCCAGAATTAAAGTGCAGTACAGTGTTTAGCAAAGCTTAATGTAACAAATCAGAGCAAAGATCTTAGTCTATAATCCCAAACTTTGATTAGGATTCCTATTTTCTGTCTAGTAAAAGAAAAATCTTAAGCTTTTGCCACTTCACTGGCTGTTAATTGTTACAATTTCTTTTTGCTCATTTTTACTATTTCTGTTGTTGAATGAAGTATTTTCATGCTAGCATTGTTTTTACTTACGATTTTTTTTTTGTCATATTTATCCTCTAAATCTTTTAAACTGCTGCTTTTCCCAAGCAAAGAAAATAACACCACTGGAATTTTGAAGACAATAGAGATCCAAAGGCCAATGTTTATACCCAAAGTTCTCCACAAACATCTTCAAAACCTTAGGTCAAGAGATCAGGCTGATAAATGCATTTGCCTTGCAAATTGTTCTTTATTATTACCCAGACACTTAAAATATATTCAGAAGTCCCAATGGTGTTTAAAATATGCATGCAGGTAGATCGTAGTGGGGAGGGAGGAAGAGATGGCTCTCATTTCTCAATATGGGAACTATCAAACTAGCCAACAGCAAAAAATCATTAGCAGATTCTACACGCTTGAACGTTTCAACCAGGTAGGCTTTGGCAGTTTTTCTTATACTGGTTGTAGCAAACCTATGTCATAGCAGTAGCAGTGCAGGAAGAGAATTGCAAATAGCAGAGATCTCTTGAAAAGTGATTGAAGTAGTGTTGGTTTTTCTACCAGAGAAACTTCTTTAGAGTTTAATGGATTTGTGAAGGGTCGTATGAAGAGTTATCATCACTATTTTGCATTTTGTAATCAGCAGATACTTTAAAATAATATTAGTTATGTCAGGGCCTCAGTGACAATGGAAAATAAATATTATCATTCATATTTCAGAGTAGATGAAAGTATCAGAAGCAGGATTCTTAATTTTGAGGACATTTATCCATTTATCCAGAATCAACCATTAACTAAGGATAATATTATTTTACAATTAAAGATTTTTTTTTAACCTTGGTAAAAAAAATTCCTTGTAAATGTTACTACTTGGGATAAATTTATTATTGCTTGACATATGATAAATATAATGTGAATATATATGTGTGTATATATATGTATTTTTAAACCTGTCCTTAAAACCTATCTAAATTCCATCTTTTTAGTGATGTCTTCCTTGTTCTTTCAAGTCCCCTGGGATGGCCTATTCCTCTGATACTTGGCATTTATTATATATTGTCTTATTAGTACTTTCACTTATTCATTCATTCACTCAGTCATTCTTTTTTTTTATTGTCGACTGAAATAAATGCGCAGCCTTAAAGTGGAGAGTTATGTTTTATTTGGTGGGAGGACTCGAGCCAGGATGACAGCCTCTCAGATTGCTCTGAGGGACTGCTCCGAAGAGGTAGGGGAGGAGCCAGGATATATAGGAGCTTTACAACATAGACCAGGTAGTTGGAACAATAAAAGATTACTTGTTATCTAAAGAAAACCAGGCATCTGGAGTTAAAGAATTTAGTGCTTTTCTATGTATGGGAGGAAGCAAACATTTGGGCTTATTGAATTCACTCCTTTGAGAAGCACCTAGCCATCTAGGGCCAGTATCCTGTCCTTTCTTATTCTGAGTCCCCTCAGGGTGCACCATTGTGAGTGGCTGCAGAGCCTGGGCTGCAGGCTTGTCTTCCCTGGGGTGGGGTGGCAGCAGCCGCTGATGACTTGATGGCTTCAGCATTCTTTGTTTACTGATATGGTTTGCATATGGTTTGCAGTATTTTTCGTTCACGTTATTCATTAGCCAGTATTAATTAAAGACCATTTAGGTATCAGGCACTCTTCATAGCACTAATTATTCTGAATTTTCATCCTAGCTCCCCAGATAAATTATAAGCAAATGGACTTGAAGACCCAGTGTTGCCTGCAAGACTGGATGCCTCCCTCGTCTGCCTGAGTATCTTTGTCTCTCTTGAGTGGCTGTGCCCTTGCAGGTCCTTAGGAAGCATCTAATTAACCTTTGACTTGGGCTTGTTTCACTTGGGTGTTGTAAGAGTGAACTGTCAGGAAGGATGGGGGAGAGCCTGTGGACTCTTTTGAGACAACTCCATTGCAAATTACCTTGAACCTGGATTAGCAGGCTCTTGGGCAGCACCTTTAACGAAGGCAGAATCTCGGGTCTTTTGGATCATAAACATCACAACCACAGCTGAATCGAGAACAGGATAACTCAGGTTCCATCCTAAAAATCTCCCTTCCTGTGCCTTTGACATAGTCTCAGTTGATTTAATGGTAAAAGTCCAGTCTCTCTTTCCCTTGACTTTGTGCAGAGCTGAGAGTTATACATGTGAGATTTTGGTTCAACGAAAACATCTTACTTATTTTACTTTGACCTTATATATTACAGCATTCTCTATTAGCTCCTAGATCAGTTAAGTTTCCTGTGGCAGAACTATCATTTGTTTTAGGATTAATTCATACCCCCTCTGCTAAAATTTCAGGCTTGTTTCATCAAGAGAGATAACTATTTAGCTACTGAAAAATCCTCACCCTTAGGGTCATTCTAGTCCTTCTTCTATTCTGTGATATCACATTGATAAATCATGCATAATCTCCTAAATTCCTTGGAAACAGAATTGTGTGCATATTTTATCTAACGTTTTTAGACTTCTTGTGATGCTTAAGACACAGTTGAAAGAATTTCAGCTGAACTTGTTACCTTATATTCACTATAAATTGAGTGTATACATATAGGACAACTGTCCGTAAAAACCGCCCCAATCTGACACAGTGTGCACAAAAGCTTTATTTATAGGAAATCTGTAACATATGAACATGTCCAGTTATCAATTATTCTGTGGTAACCTTGTTTATATGCTGAAGACTTTCTGTCTGTCGTATGATGTGGACACAAACATCAAATGGTGGTGTTAAAACAGACTTTCACACTGTAAGGGGAGTACATCACATTTACAGGGAATGGTGAGTTTGACATGCATTAAGAAGAAAGTGCTTTCTTGCCTTTTAAAAATCAGTTGTAATACTGACATCTGAGAGACCAATTTTTGCCAAATTCATGCAACTTAGAGATCGAAAACTTGGTGCTGACCCGGTTTTCTGTCTTATGTCCTGGAAGAGACTCTTATAACTGGAGCTCTGCAGCGAGATCAAGCTTCTGATGATATTTTTTAAGCACTCACCAAGAGCTCAGCCACAATACTAGGCACTTTCAGACTGACATTATCTCCTTTATTTTGTGTTGAACACAATTATTATCGCCATGATTTACATAGAGAAACTAGAAATGAGAGAAGCAATGTAACTTGCTACCAGACGCACAGTTACTGAGCAGCAGAGCTAAAATTCTGTCTTAAATTGTCTGAATCTAAATCCCGAGCTTTTTGTGCTACAACATGCTACTTCTAGATAGCTCCGTTATATCAGTCTCTTACGTGAGGTTAATTGTAATAATTTTTATTGTTGCACATAATTGCCATTGTATGATGTGTTCCAGGTCTTGTAGTAAATCTCTTCTTAACTTATTTCAGTTGGTTCTCCCAAGAAATATAGGAGACAAGTATTATCTACATTTTTGGGATGAGAAAGCTAATGATTAGAGATAAAACTCATCCAAAGTACAAAGCAATCCAGCCAGAATTCAAATCCAGCTCTGCCGCTGCCCAAAGCGTGTGCTGCTGACAGTCACACTGTGAGCGCGAGCACGGACGTGGTGGAGCAGGCACGTAATCCGGTGCCTCTGAGGCCAGCTCTGGGAGCATCCAGTTCTGTACAGATCAAAAACAGACACACAGGCCCTCGGGTTATTTAACTGAATTTAATCCATTTTTGGGGTAATTTTTGTTTGGCTTCATTTTACTAAGTTCAGCCAAACTGATTGGTATGAGCCTCCAGTTACCTTTTCAGTATGCCTGTGCCAGAGTTTTTGTTAGGGAAACGTTCTTTTCATTTTGCCCCCTAGGGGAGGGATGATGGAGAAGAAGCAAGTGCTGGTGGCAGCTGTGTCTCAGAGAGAGGTTTTCTCCTACCTGATGGTCCAGTGTTTTGAGGATGGCAGTCCATACTGCTCAGAGAAGAGTCTAATTTCCAAAGATTCATAACCATAAAGAAAGTTAAATGAAGCAAACAGCATGCTGCTCTGTGCAGGGCCCCAGTCAAAACCACACGGCTCAGTTCCTCTCTGCTGTTGGGAAGATAATCACTGAAACTTTGTTCATGTCAAGTAAATGAATTTTGAATCCTCTGTACATTTAATTATCTGAAGCAGAACTTTTGTTGTCTTCCTTAAAAAAAAAAAAAAAACTAGTCCAGGTAGCCCCTACCATGGTATGTTCTGGGTACTAATTACTTCCCCAATTCTCAGCACTGTTTTAACTTGCTGTTAGTAATATGCTCTAAGTGTTATTTGGATTTATCAGCATGCTTTTATAAGAGCTTTCCCTTAACAAGGATGTTTATTTTGCCAGTCTACATCTACTGTAAGGTTGACTTTTTTGTTTCTCTCTGAATGTACTCTGGCCTCAAATAAGTACAGGTTTTTAAAGATTTGTGATACAAATCTAAGAGTATAAATCTATAAAGTGTTGAAAGTACTTTGACCATGAATAGTGCCCATCTATTCATTGGAAATGGTATTTTTATGGCTTCATCACGGATAGCAAGGAAGTATGACGTGTTGGTTAGTCAGTTTGACAAGACTGAGATAGTTCAACATTATCAAAATTCATTTAAAGCACATAAACTCTATATTTCAGTACAGAGTGTTTTTTTTTTTTAATTCTGAGAGGCTCCTGAGGTTATATTTTGCTACAATATGAAAATTAATTGTGGCAATGAAGGCCATGATTACAAACCGTTCACACTGTCCCACTGTGACAATTAGCTCCCAATTGTTAGACCCTTTGTTTATTAGAGCATTAAGAGTTGGAGCTGTCTTGACATGTAACTGAAAATGGATTCCTGTTGAGGCTGGTTATGAACCGGAAGGACACGCCATAAGGTGTTTTACTGGTTGGGGTGGGCTTATATTTCAAGATAGTACAATTGGGTCAGCCCTGATAGGTTTCAGGAGCATCGCTGTGAAAGATGTCTAACAGGTGCCTTTCCTCCAAACTCTGTCATGTGCTCGGTTTTCTTTAGTGAGAATGAACTTTTAAAATAAGTGTATTGTTCAGGAGGAGAGTCTGACACATAGGCAGCATGATCAAAGTGATTGCTTTTTCCTTAGAAACATGGAGCGCTTGCCTCTTCTAGGAGAACAAGGGAAGGCCGACGTCCCTGAAAGTATGCAGGCTGTTTCCTAAAGAGCGACAAGGAGAATGGGGAAAAAGCCTCCATTAAACTTTCAAAGAAACATATGTTTCAAACAGACTTGTTCAGCACTTGCTCCCTCTGTGAGAGTGCAGGGGCTCTGCGGATATCTGGGCCTGGAGATGGGAAGCCACCGCGTGCCACGAGGAAGAGGACGTTACAGAGACACACAGGAAATGTACCAAGTCCTTCCTAAACACTGTCCTGAACTCCTGACATGTTGTGCTTGAGTTTAGGTGTTGGCTCCGCCGCCTCTTGACCTCTATCCCCCTGAAATAAGCCATTTCCTTCTTTCCTTCCAAATGGTTATTCTGATATATTCTGACTTTTTTTTTTAAACTCACTAGCTTTAGGTCAAGAAGATTTCTCAGTATTTACTCTAAAAAAAATCTGTGTTCAAAGACAGTATCAGGTTGTGGTTAAGGGCATGTGTTCTAGACTCAGGGTCCCTTTATTACCAGGCTCAGCTGTTTATTAGCTGTGTGATCTTTTGCAAGTTACTTCAGATTTTCGTGCCTCAGTTTCCTCAGTTGAAAAATGGAAACTGAACTGACACTTAGGAGGAAGCACTTAGGACAATAGTAGACACATAGTCAGTGCTCTATACATGCTACTACTAGGATAGTTTTTTTTTTTATAACCCCAGATAATAATTTTGGTTAATTGAGACATTTTTGTTTTTAGGTTTATAGGCAAAAAAAAAAAAAAAAGTATTGACCACATTTCTAATAATTCAATTTGTTATGTATTTTTCTTCAACTTTTAACATTTTACAAGAATTTTATTTGCTTTTTAAATATAGCTCTTAAAGTCCATTTTAGACTAAATATCTTTTTGAATTTATGATACACACTTGTCATTAAAAGGGATTAGTAAAATACCTGAATCTAAGCACCTAGAAACTCCCAAAATAATACTCAAATTCTAAGAAAAGAAAATGTCTAGAAGGACATAATAATAAATGTGCACCTGCAAGTCTGGATATCTTGCTCACACCTTATCCCCATGGAAAATCTGAGTCAAGTTCTGACTTGTTGGGGCTGTAGAGAGAGAGTAAAACATTTTTCTGGGACTGGATGGGTTTACTTCAAATCTGAATCTCACAGCATTAGGTGAAGGATAAGATTGGTGATTGGTTAGAAAAGTAGAGGTATGGTCTTGCTGTGAAATTGTTCTGCCAGATAAATTAATGGACCTAATAAACAAATATATAAACAGCTCTAGAAAGAATGTAGACCAGAATTTAGAGAAACATTCCCAGAGACATGCTTAGTTTGACTAGAAGAAAATTTAACTCTGAAAGCCTCTTGCCTATTCCAAATAATTTGCATTCGGTTGCATTTGGAAACATTTTTAATTGGATGAGATGAATAGTGTGCCTGTCTGTCTGTCTGTCTGTGTGTCTGTGCCTGCCAATAGGAAAAAAAAATGGTCATGCCAGGCATTTTATTTATTTCTATCTAGAATTTGAACTTCATCACATTTGACCTGGGTTGGGATCCAACTTACATATTTCTCATTCTTCTTAAGGTGCCTTTCTCTTCACTTGGAAAGGGATTCATAAGTGGAAAGAAGTAGCCTCACTAGATTGCATACACATTAGGTGTTGCTGAATGCAGAGTTATAACGGGGCATCTGTAATTTGTTAGCGAGTTAGCATACTGAGGTGCTTTCAAGACGTTAGAAAATTGTCTTTTAGAAATGATGTACCTTTTCAGAGCCTTATGAAATATAGTCCTGTGAAATACCTTGAGAAATTCGTTGATCTAATTGCAGAAATCTGGCCCTGAAGTTGGATTTCCACCTTCTTGCCCTGGCCTTCAGAGGCCACCGCAGAGAGTGGGGTGAGAGGTGTTTGCTGCCCTGGCCCCGTCGCACTGCAGTCGCAGGTTTCAGGAACCCCACGCAGCACTGCCAGGGAGTGTTCAAACAGCTGCCTTATTCTCAGAAAACTGGACCTTCAGTTATTCACTGGGGAGGCATTAAATAGAGGAAGTTGTAATTCGGTGGGTCCTCTGCTTGAATCTTTTGAGTTAGCCATGTCCTGTTACCGTCAGCGTGGACTCAGGAGTTTGCAGCATGCCCGTGAGCACAGTTCATTCCTCATGGTAAACGGATCCCTCTGGTGAGAGGAGGGTGGTATTTTGAAGATTCAATGAGATACGTGTGAAGCACTGCTAAGTACTCAGTCAGAATTGCTTACTTTAAAATACGTCTCTTTAGTTTGTTACTGTTACACGTTTTTGTGTAGTGACAATACCACAAAAAAAGACTCCTTCAGCTGCACCAAGAGGTATCTGAGAAGTAGACAAGGGCCCAACACCCGGTGTTGCAAGTCTTTGGTGGAAACAGTCTCCCTAGCTGTGTAGCGTGGAGCCCCAAGGAAGGTAATAATTTGAGACTTAACTCTATTTCAGGGTGAAAGCCATGTGCTTTTTTTTTTTTAATTTTTCCTTTTTTGAGTTGGAAGAAAAAGAAAAGTAACCTATCTTCTTATGTCCTGGAAGAGACCACCAAATACCAATGCATATCCCTGCAAACAGATATCCATCTAGAAAAGCCATGGCTGGTCTCATAGACACTGAGTCATGCAACCCATTATCCAGTATACACTGTAGTCAGAAAGTCCTTCTGTGTGTCTAACTTAAACCCCCTCATGGTAACTGAGTTTATTTCTGCTTCTCTGATACTTGAAGACCCTTTCAAAACCAATAGCTGTTCAATATAGTGGTGTCTTTGTGCCTTAAGCACTTCACTAGTTGTTTTTTTTTTTTCTTTTTAATCTGAAAAATCCCAAACAATCAAGAATAAATTGGTGCTTTTCTCCAACCTCCCTAATGTCAAACTGAGACTTAAAGTGACCACTAAGGTGTGGGTTGAAAAACATAATACTCTTTGGACCTGGACAACTTCTAAGTAACTTTTTGGAAGTGCTTCCCTAACTAGGATGAGTTCAGTGTTGTGAGAAACACCCTCAGACCCTCACTGACCACTGAGCCAGCTCTGGATGCTGCTAACAGGCCTTCAGAATCACCCCCAGTCTCCCCTGTGGGGCTGAGAAAGTCTGCCCACCCATCATGGTCACAGTCCTTCCCTGACTTCCAGATCAGGGGGTAAGAAAGCTTAAGAATCACCAAAATGGCCTCTTCCGTGGCCTCCCCCAACACCACCCTCAGGAGGTACAGCCAGTTTTCTGCAACTCCATCATTATCCTGTTATTCTTATATTTACTCATTTATGCATTCTCTCAGTGAATATCACGTGTCTTCAGTGCGCTCAAGTGCTGGCTCCAGCGGCCTTCAGCATTGTCCCGGAGCCAGGAGCCCATCACTGCAGAGAAACACCATTTCTTGACAAGGGCTCCTAAGCTGTGGTTCATGTGTGCTGGTTGGGTGGCTGATCAGGTCCCAGCAAATAATACGAGGGAGAGAGTCTCCAGTTATCACTAGGTGGCCTAGGCATAGGGCGGGAGAACGGTGTTTCTGTGCCTCTGTAGGTAAGCACATTCAGACTGTATGCTGAGACCTGGCACTGGCTGGAGCTTAAGAATTTCTAGATCAGAGAGGAACCCCAGAAAAGATCTGGAAACAATAGAAAGTCACCAGACAAAACTTTCAGTCCCAAATCCCGGTTTTCATTTTTATCAGTCGTTGCATTTCCCTACAGTTGCAGCACTTTTTTTTTTTTTTTTTAAAGGAATGTTTCCAAAGCCACAAAGCTTTGAAATATTAAAGAGAAATAAATGAACCAGAACTTAGGAAGTTGATTTGCTCACAAGAAAATTGTAGGTTTTTTTTTTTTATTTGAAATTAACGTAAAGGCATTTCCTCAAGTACAATGGAAAGCTTATTTATTTGTTTTTGTAAATAGGCATTTAAAAAAAAAAGAGCGTAAGAAATGTGGACCTTACTCTTTGATGCTTAGCAAGAGGTTTGTGATTTTTTTTCCCATAACTTGGGCCTAAGAAAAATGCAATAGTACAATACATCACTGATGCAACAGTCTGATAGATTTATAAAATGTTTAGTGAATGTATTCTGCTAAGACCAGCAGGAACACCTGCTTCCATTATTCCATCACTGATAAAATGGTAAATAGCTTATGTCAGTCATGCAGCTTGCATAAAGCCACATAGTTTACTTGCAGGGTTGGTCATTTGTATGGAATTATATGGGGTTTGTGTTCAATCTCTTTGTTAAATGACTCAGTAAAATTATAGGGTCATAAATGGACAGTGACACCATTTTAATCTTTGTTCATTTTATCTTTTCCACCCACTCCCTACTCTTGATTGCACTTCTTCCAGTATAAAGGAGAAGATGCACCTTCAGGGATTAACTGTTATTGTTGTCCACGGGTAACGGCGTGTATCCAGATGGTCAGTCTGATGGCATTCCTTTATTTATTTATTTTTTCAACCAGAGCCGTTTGACTTCCCTCCTGATCAATGAGAACTGTAACTTAAAATCTGACAGTACTATATCCTCCCACTAACCAATTTAATTAAGCAGTAACCACCAATATTCAAGAAGAAAACATGGAGCCGTATTCAGATGTCTTAAAGATAGTGCTGTCGAATAGCAGCCCAAATTGTGGTGCTCAGTGTCCCTTCCCTGACCTGGGAAGTAGGGGCAGGGGACCAAAGGAAATGGGAGGACACATTTGTTTTCCTAAATGAAAACCCTTCTAGTCTAGCTGAAAGGACTGACAGTTCCTGCTACTGAGTCAGAGTAGCACCTGGTGCTTCACACTCTCCTTGGACTGAGGGATTGAAGCCAAGCCCTTCATAGAGGTGTGGAGTTCCTGTTGGTGCGCCACACGTGGCAGGCTTTCTGCTTTTTTTAAGAGACTAAGAAGGAAAAATATTTTAATTTTGAGTCATTACCCTTTTTTTTCTTGGCTTATGGAAGGGGCCTCTGGTAGCCATGGTGAAACTCAGGGCACTGAATAAACTAGAAGTTCGTGGAAGGACTGTGTAGCACCACCACCGGGCAGAAAGTAACCTTGTTAAGACAATTCTGTAGGGGGTACTGCTTTTTTTTCCGTTTGCCTTCTCTATAGGTCCTACAGCTAGTATCTGTTCTGTTTTAGACCAGTAATCTCAAATACTACTTAGCTATTCTTAACTAATAATAAATCAGCGCATAATAAACATTTTCATGCTCACTGAAATGCATGCCTTTTTAAATTGATGATTGAGTGTTTATACCTTTGGCTGTCAGATTGTTGAATATTAATGAGAGGCCACCTAGTCCAGGTGTCCACGTTTAACCATGCCTGAAAAGGTTGTATCATAGGGACTTTATGAAAGTGACATAGGAGTTTATGGAGAAATGATCGGCTGTCCCCTCTGGAGTGAAAATTACATATAGTTTACACATTATGTGAAGTTCCACTTGATAAAAATCAGGCATAAAACGTATTCAGCAGGTTCTGATACCCAGTTCCTCCTCCCTGGAAAAAGTAACGTGAATAAGGGAAGTTCCCTATTCTGGTCCAGTCTGTCTGTCTGTCTCATGTCACTCCCGTTCTTCCCTGTCTGTATTGTAATGCCTGCATCTATTCTTGAGGCCTGTTTATTAAAACCAGAGGATTCTTGGTCTTTGCTTTTGCATCTATGCAACCGTTGGTCTTGATCAGTTGATTTTCACAGAAGGCTTTGCTTCTGATATGCTCTGCACAGTGTTGGCTGCCTGCTTTCCTCTTTGGTGGGAATGGCTGAGAATGGCCGCATGTTGCTGCAGCTCTCTGTCTCAAGTGCCTGGATGTTCTGGGCCTGTGAGCTTTGTCAGCTGCACCGTTTCCGCACTGTCGGTATTTGGTACCACTGTGGCATGGGGAAGATGTATTGAAGCCCTTTAACCAGGAAGAGGCCATTTCTGAACAAAGTGAGAGCTGAAATTGGATCACCTCTGGGACAGGGGCATGGCGCTATTGATGAAGGACAGTTTTCTTTCTCTCACCTCAGAAGTGATTTGTAAGTGTGCAGTTCAGAAGTGCTTAGTACTCCTATGCATTAAGTAGAAAACAAGAAATAAATGTAAATCAAATGAACATGAATGAAAGCATGAACCTGACTACTTCTTTATACACTGGTGGAGTTTGACCAGACCAGGACTTTGCTATAGAAGGCTTCCATGAGAAACCTAATCTCTTTTACCAAATCCAACTTGTAGATAAGTCTGAATTGTTCATATTCTTTTATGGGTATTTTGTTTTGGCATAGGAAAACATCTAAAGTGCTCCTAGCATATCCCATCTTTAAAAATCTCACAGCATTTATAGGAGCATAATTAAGATTCATCAGATTTCTTTTTCCATGACAACAAGTGATTTGGATTAAAGTTTTGAAAAGCCATTTGCCTTCATCATCCCTGCGCTCTATTTGGCAGTCTTCTCTTGGGTGGATAGTATTTAACTGAGTCTATTAATTAGGGTATCTTGCACTAAAATTACTTTTTCAGAGTGCTGTCTGTGAGAAGGTTCCTTCATAGAAGGGTTACTCATTTATCCACAAAGAAGAATAAAAAAAGTTGTGTGTTCATTTGAATCTGAGTAGACACCTCCTTCATTTATTTTTTGGAATTAGCCCACCCACTTGACAAAAAAAAAAAAATTCTAATACAGGAGCTCCAGTAGTCTTCACTGCAATAAACATTTAAACATTTTACCCAGATGACATGAGAGATGGAGAAAAATGTCTTTCAAAAGTGAACTGTCTTAAACCAAAATATATGAAATAAAGTAGATGTCTTCAGTGTCATGATGAGAATATGCGTTCCAAATTAAGCCTCTCTCCTCAGAAGACTAGTGCAGAAGAGTCTGTTGCCTATCTGTTCACGATCAATCTGACACCGGCAGTCAGATTACTGAGCCCACATCTTCCCTGAGAACAGTGGTCAGCAAACATGAATATGTGTGTGGGAAGAGAGTAGAGTGTAGAAGGAAGCGGGAAAGGGGGAGAGTAAAATATGAATTGGAAGAAAGATAAATTATTAGGAAGAAAAGAAGCTTTCTCTTTCTTTGCTAGTAACCCCTGTCGGAGTCATGGACATTTCCAGCCTTAGTGTCTGTGACCCTGGAAGAAGCTGGCTTATGCCTGTTGTACACCTTGTGAGCCTCTGGAAGGAGAATGCCAAGAAGAAGGGGCTGTGGATAATTCTGGGCCAGTTGGTTTCCTTCAGACCTTCATTCATATCTTCCCTCGTTCTAAAGAACATAATCAAAGTATCTCTTCATTTAGTCAGATCTATTAGGTAGCAAAGTAATCTTACTCAAAACTGCATTTAAAAATTAAAACCACAGTGTAAAGCTCACAGAACGCTGTTTCTCGTAGTTCCCCTTCATGCTCACATCTGGGGGCAGGGGGGGTGGAGGGAGGACAGAGGCCGGATACACTGGTTCTAACCAACTGCCCCATTTCTCTAACCCAGAATCACAGTTTACGCATGTCTTCAGGGACTGTGCTTGGAGGGCAGACCCTTCTAATGACTTGTTAGCTTAACAATAAACCATTGAAGCTACTAATTTGCCTATAAACACACTCTCCCACTGGAATTGCCCTACACAGTACAGTTCAAAGGGCCTAATAATTGCCCTGTTCTTTTATATGGAACTGTTTCAACCCCTGCTGAGACCCAGAAGATTAAGAATGTAAAGGGAAATAAGCCTTCATTCCCTGTAAACTTGGCTCAAGACCTACAAATTATCTGTGGTCGCTAATTGAGCTCTTTATTTCCCCCTCACTGAAGCTCCTCAGTGGATGATGCATTTGCATCGTTTTGCTTTCTCCCCTCCACCAGATGATCTGTGTCCCCGTCTAGAGGCAGTTCCTTTGTAACCACCCTCAGAACTTAGAAGCCCATTGCAACTCACTGAACATTCTTCTTGGCTGCAGAGCATCTAGGAAGCTTCTCTCTCCCATTTCCACTGGACCTAGCTGGTCTCCAGGGTCACTGGTGATACTTGTATGGCTCCTCAGAGAGGAAGTGTGAATTCATTCCTCTTGAACTGGTATGTCATTTATTTCTAAAACATACCCTTTGATCTTCAGGTCTAAATAAAAGCAACCCTTCTGTGGCATATTTGGGTAAATTTCTCCCAATTTTTAGTATTATGTTGAATCATATGATTCATCAGTTTCAGATCAAAAACATTCAGGTATCAGCCATGGCATATGGCTCAATGTAAAAGAAATGGAGACTGATTCCCAGTCTAAAAGCCACTCTTGTGTGTAAGTACAAACTAATAAATTACTACTGACTGACTTCTTAAAATTTTCATTGCCTTTATTTTTCTCTGCTTTCTATCATCTCTACTTTTCTCATTTTTTCTATCTTCCAACTTCTATTTGCATATGGATACTAAATGCGTATGAGTACTAAACAGTTATGCCTAGGGGCGTTGGCCTCTCCCTGCCCATCTAATGTAAGTGAGAAGTTGATCTAACCATAGATGAATACTTTTTTTTGGCCAGGATACACTGGAGAAACACAGATAGGACTGGTAAGATGCTTCTTAGCTGCACTGAATCTCTCACATGGCTGGCTAAAATGAAAAAGAAAAGCAAAAATAAAACCTAAACATCAACTAAGTTCGGACTTAGCAAAATAAGTGAATTTTAGAATATTGCTTCCTTTATTAAGGCTGAATATGTAAGGAGGCAGAAAATAAATACCAGTTTGGAAGTTACTGGAATCCTACTCCTTTTATCATTCTTTATCACTACAGATGCGTGATTCTTAGTATAGTTTTAAAAATTGCTAATTGAAAGGTGTTGTAAATATACATGACTTCTTTCAGGCAGGGAACTATAGAGATGAGTATTCTCTCTCAAATTTTACCCTTGATTTATCAGTACTAGATTGTCTTCATTTGTAAAATTAAGTTATTAAAACTTGACTGGTTATTGGGAGTTCTCTCTCCAAGCCTGCACAGCTATTCATTTAATTTTCCCTGCAAGAGTTGTGTTCTTTCCAATCAGTTTGCCCTTGGTGAAGGCACGGTAGAAACACAACCCCAGGTTGAATATTTCACCACTGGCCAAATGGTTACAGACTGTCCCTGACGCAGCCTTGTCGTAACCTGTGTTTGCGCTCATGCCGTGTACATGGACAAGGAGTAGATAACTCTCCCCTTTTTTATCTGTTCTTCCTGGGAAACAGCCAAACGTTCTTTTGTAATCAAATACTTGTATATCCACAGGCCACTGGCAACCATCCCAACATTTATTGGTCATTGAACACCTTGCATGAGGTAATTTTCAATTATCTTATTAAACCGGAACAGGAATCTGATCATGTTGCCTTTGATTATAAATGTAGCTCGTGTTCTTATTACTGTTGATAGCGGTCTTCATGGGGTGCCAGTGGTTTTCTGGGCACTGTCCCAGAGGAAATGCCGTGTCCTTTGCAAAGGGAGGCACCAGGAACAAAACAGCCGAGGACAAGAGCCCACTCAGGCTTTGTTTATTTTAGGGAAGGCCTGGAATGGAGACCTGCATGCCACCAAACCTGGTGGTGGTGGTTTATGGCATGATGGAAGTTCCTGAGGTTTCTATGGTGTGGTCCTCGGGAGGAAGGTGGAGAATGGGGAATATCTCGAGGGAAAATGACCATCGGTTATTTTGTTGATACACGGCTTTAGCTTTGGACACAAATGCTTAAGCAGTGGCAAAACTATCAGGCCAAGGGAAACTGAGAAGTATAAAACTTCTCCCCCCAGGGCCTCTGAGTTCTCCCCGCTGGTACAGTCATTTAAATATTTCCTGTTTTTAAATTAAATATTTCAACTACTTTTTGCACTGAGTAATTTCAAGAATAGGGTCCATATTATAAGCAACAGGTGACTTTTTTTAACCAAAAAAAAAAAAAAATGTAGGCATTTGTAAGTTTGTGGGAGGAGAGTTGAGGAGCCCCCATTTAGTGATTCTGAGATGGTTCAGAAGGATAGTAGCCAGTTTGAGGAGCAACAATATAAATTGAAAATCTTAGTGCCCATAATGGGCATCTATTACAGAAGACTCTAGTGTCCTTTATACTGAAAACAAAGAACACTAACAGCAAAAACCCCATTTTATTCTGTATGAAATATAACTGGGTATCATACATGTTAAAAATAAACTGGTGTTTTAGAGTAAGGAGATGATACGGGGTTTGTTTCGTCCTAGTTGACAGTTTCAGTTGTCATTACTACATGTTCATCATTTTAAAAGATGACAAATCATTTCTCTCATCTCACTTTTTTAGTAAAGCACTAACTAAATAGGAAAAAACATGGTACATAGTATAACTAAAGATTGCCTTGACCTGTGTCTTTTGTAATGTGGAAGCAGATTTATTCAGATCACTAGCTTAATTTGAAAGTGGAGAGAAAGTGCAGAAAGTTCAGTGAGATTCATTCATAATCTATGATTCTTGCAGAGTCTGTCTCTGAGCCTGTGTGCTTTACCCCAATTAACTTCTACAGAAAGGAGTAAGAATATGGACTTGCAGAGCCTACTAGAGTGGAATTGAGTCATTCTATTCCCTAACTGAATTTCACCGAAGAACCCAGCACAGCAAGCAACCAGAGGGGATATCACTGCTAAAATACTGGCCACATTAAATATTTTGCATGAAATGGACGTGCTCAATGGAAGAATGCGTCAGGTCCTTAAGTGACTGGGATACTTTACTGCCCTCTTTGTAGCTCTGACATTGGCAGTCCCAAGTGGAGTTGCTATTTTTTTTCGAAATCGCTGCATAAATGAAATCAATTTATAAATATTTATAAACTTTTTTCATTAATCCTTTTCTGGTCTAGTGTCATGAAGCTGCATAAGTCCAAGGAATTAAAAATAATAAATAAAAGAAACTCTTGAAGGAGTCTTCCTGTGGTACTAAAATTTACCAAATGTGACCCAGCTCATGTGGCTTTTCTGCTCGTAGCTAAATTGCAGTGACAGTTAAAGTTTCCCGAGGCTCAGATTGGATCAAATACATTTGACTTATTTAAACTTTTGATGGTGCTCTTCAATTTTGACATCATTCATCCATCCTTTTCATAGCTGTCACAGTATTTCAGGCTCTTTTTCCTCACACCCAAATAATTGCTACCCTCTCCTAAATTGTCCCCTGTCTTCCTGCCTTCAGGTGCTGGTTGATTTAATCCATCCTATACACAGTCTTGGATTAATAACGAGTAAATACCCTTTTTTTTTTTTTAATCAATCTCCTGGTTTAGATGACAGAAAATTCATTATTCTCCACTGCTGTCCAAGCTTCTTTTGTAGGTATGTAAGTCTCCTTCTATGAGGTCATCACAAAGGTGGGTCCACACCTACCTTCTGGCTCCCATTCATTTGCTCACCGTTCCTGATCTCCTGTGGATTTCAGTGATGCACATTCAGAGCCTAGACTTAGAATCAGTCCTTTCCAGTGTTTTGGATTACTACTCCCTGTTGGCTGGAGCTCACACTTTGGCTGAAACCAACCTGCCATCTAGATTCTAGCCCACTGTTTCTCATCCTGGGGTGATTTTTGCCTTCTAGGAGACATTTAACAATGTCTGGAGACATTTTTGTTGATCACAAAGTGGGGAATTGCTACTGGCATTTAGAAGCCAGGGATGCTCCTATACAGCCTGTAATAGGACAGCTCACGAAACGAATTTTCTGGCTTAAAATGTCAGCAGTGCCAAAGTAGAGAAACTCTTTGGTCCTGTTGCTCACTGCAGTTTGTCTAAATCTCAAACCAGCTCTTTGAATAGGATTACCTGCCACTCTTGAATGTGCATTGCTTTACCCCCCCATCTCTTTGCCTTTGCCTTTGCCTCTGAGATTTTCTCTTTGGAATATCTTCTCAACCATCTGCAAGTACTGTTAACCTAGTGAAATTCTGCCCATCCTTTCAAGCTTGGTTAGATGCTGTCTACTCCAAAGCAAACAAAAACTTCCCTGATTATTCCATTTGACAGTGTTTAGTTTTTTCTTGTCTGATACTTTTACAGCAAGCCACCTTGTAGGGTGGTTATGTCTGTGTCTTATTTTTCATTCTAGATATTTAGATTCTGTACAGCTCAGTGCACAATATAAAGCCAAGCAACATGGCACCCCATCCAGGGACTTCTGACTCTCTGTCTGTAGAGTTTTGCATATTTTTAATCATAGCAGAATCACAACTTAGAATTTGTGGGTTTTTTTCCCACCAGATATTATAATGTGCTTTTCTTCCATTCTGCTAGAGTGATTTTTAATAGCTATCTGATAATACTCAATCAAGTTGATATGCTCTAATTTACTTAACTAGTCTCCTCTTACTTTTAAGTTAACTGGATTTTATTTCTTGACAAAATAATTAATACAAAATTGCGTATCTTTGGTATGTAGCTTTTCCCCTTCCCCTTTCATCTGCAATATTCCCTTTGAACCAATTCCAAGGAATGGTCCAAATGGTCTGGCGTGTTTTTATTGCTCGTGATGTGTATTGCCAGAATGATTCCAAAGTGATTTCCCAGTTTAAATTGCCAATGACAATATTTAAGGAAACCATATACTTGAAAGAGTCAGAAGACCTAAGTTCAAGTGACATTCTGGTCCTCACTAATTATACGATCATAGGCAAACCATTTAATCTGTTTCATCATATTTTCTTACCTGTGGAATGGGGATAATAAACCTGCATCATAGGGCCATGAACATTAAATCAGATGATGTCTTTGGGAGTAAACTGTAAACCATAAAATTATCAGTGGCTACTCAATAAATACTTATTTAAAGACTTGTCTGTGCTAGGTTCTGTACTAAGAACTAGGGATACATAGATGAACAGAGTCTTGGCTTTAAGGAATTCTCAATATAGTGCTGTGTAATTATCAAAATACTAAAATTTTAGGTACAAAATAGACAAGAAATTACTTTTTATAGAGTACAAGGGATTGAAAGTAAAGGCAGTCCATGTAATAGGATATACAAGTATGAAAGACCAAATTAATAAGATCATTGTTAGATTTCTTTTGATCCCACTGGGTCAGTTTACTCTCTCTAGCCTGCATCAGAAGTGCACTTCCTTGCTGGAATATATTTTTAGTGTTTCTGGGTTTTCTCTCATATGTTACAACAGCACTTTCTTTACTGCTGTACTCAGATGTGAATTTTTGTTCCTCATTTTTTTTTCCTGGGAAAATTCAAAGCTTTTTAAAAAGTTCCATTTGCTACTGATGTCATTTCTGTATCCTTTTGTGAGCCACGGGTCTCTAGAAGCTGCATGAGGGCATGGCCCCACTTGTGGTTGTTTTGTGACTCTCCCATCAAGATTGCTTTACTTCAGAGTCACTGAAAGTATTTAGGAACTCCAGCATCCTTAGATCTATCTTTGGGAAATAGATATTGATTTTCCTGCCTTTGAATGTAAAGACCCAGAGTGAGTCCGTTAGTGACTCATCTGTGAGCTGGCTGGGCATCAGAGGCTGAGGATGTGGAAGTGACTCCAGTAACGTACCTCAGAGCTGGTAGTGTCAGGATTGCTGGTGTGAGCACAGTGCAATGGAAGTTCTGGTCCAAGGACTCGAAGCCCAGAAACAGATTGTTCATGGGCAGGGGAAGTTTTGGATGGAGATAATTTTAAAAAGTTACCACTTTGTATGTGTCCCCTGAAAAGACTTTAGACTGTTAGAATGGAAAGTATCCTTTCTGCTTGATCAAAGTTCTGCTCTCAACTACTTGACTGACTTGATTTGATCTAGGATCTTAAGGATTTTACAGAAAAATTCCCTTCTTTCTGAATTGAGGTCTGGAGTAAAGCCCATGACATTCCAACCTCTTCCCTATTACTACTGTTAAAATATATGTATAATTACTGGCATCAATGAAAATCAGCCTTCCTCTTTTCATGGGTGTTTTCTTTCCTTCATCGTTATTTTTCTCAGACTCAAGTGAAACAGATTATGTCCTTAGAGGCCTATGCTATGTAGTTATTACAATATTTCCAGGCATTTTACTTACGTGTGCAAATGAAAAGAGACAGCAAGTTTACAGATTTGCAGGTAGATAGGAAGGACTAGAGACAGGAAGTTTAAGTACCTCGACAATTCACTTTATTCTAGCAACAAGCATTTGTTGTATTCTCCCTACTCTGAATTAGCAAAAAATGAGGAAACAAAAGTTAAATTGGTGGAGACAAGTAGAAATCTGTGTTACTCTCTTGTCTTGTCTTAGCGTATGTTAGTATTTCAGATACAAAGTTAAAGGCATCCCTAAGAAATATAATGAAGGGTACCAACCTGATTTTATAAACCTGGAGCATCAATTAGTAGCTTCCTTCAGTTAACTCATGAGTGATTCAATGGCAAAAGAGGTAAAATTCAACCTCTGGTTGAAAATCTTCTTAAATTCCTATACCAAGCATTTCTACTTCAACTTCTTAACTATCTTTTGCCCATTACTGACAGTTTTTTCTTCAAATCTAACAACTGAAACTTTCAGTTACAATCCTTTCTAAACCCATAATCTCTTTTGGAGTCTTTCTTTACATTTTATTTTGAGAATTTAATTACTAATTTCTGACAAGTGTTGCTCTGAAATAAATACTGTACTAGCAATGCCGCCTTCTCAGATAAAAATACTTAGAGTGGAGAGAGGATGATTTGGAGGGCAATGGGATTAGATGTCCTGATGGTGGCAGGCAGGGCAATTTGATTCTGACGCTGTCTTCTCTGCAGAAATTACTGGTCTACAAAAACCGATTCAGGTAGTGCAGAATTGCCTGACTTAGGGCATAAAGGTTGTGGAGTTCTAAGAGAAAAATAGATAAGAAATTTGAATGGTGGAATTCTCTTCTCCCCTCTCCCATCCTCCAATCACTAAAATACACCAAAGGAAACTTCTCTGTTACTTATGAAGTATGAATTCAGTGCCCCCATTTTTCCTGAAACATGTCAAACACCCACATTTCATCAACAGATCTATTTTGTAACCAAGGCTCATGAGACTCTAGTTATGCCTGCATATATGCTGCTCATGCTGTAGATGGACACCCTCCATGCAGAGCCTTGGGGCTAGATTTAAAGGATTTCAAACCTCCTCCATATATTCCCATAAAGTTTACCTCTCATCTTTATCTATAAATAGAAGCTTTCTCATTCTCACTGTGTTAACCTTGTTGGGGAGATTCCATCCTTATCAGGTAGATACTGTACAGACAAAATTTTGGAGGGTCTCACATTGGCTTCATTGAAAAGTCCGTAAACTCTGCAGAGGGATGTGAACACACACAGTCAAAGGACAAAAAGAAAGAGGAAATAATAAAACCCTTAGAAGTCATTTTTAACTAGTGTTTAACAAGAACAAAACCTTTTTTTTCCTCTCCTGTTGTTTCTGGAGTGTACCTTTTCTAATGTTTCAGCTTAATTTAACTACATCCTTGCCTGTAAGCAAGCCTTCTATTTATTTTTTTGGCCTCTCAAATTTTCTTTCTGTTCAAGTCTAATACTGCTCTCTTCAAAGTTCACCTCAAAGTCCATTTTGCCTGCAAGGAGATTTTTCTGGTATTTTTAATTCTACAGTATATTAAACACTTGCTTCACTCTTCTCTCTGTAATGTTCTGTATGTAAATCACATGCGACGCGTAGGACATTTGAGACACAGAGTAGGCCTCTTATAGCATCCCACTGAGTCATCTGTATAAAATCCTTCTTGTCTTCATTGTGGCTTCTCCATTGCACAGTTCTTATATTTTCTGTTAAAGATAATTATGATCCTACATGTAAAAATTTCTCAGTCTGCCAGTTGCTATGTATTTGGTCTGCTTGTTTCCTATTCAGGCCATTCATTTCTCACCTTGACAGTATTTATCCTTTACATCCTATAGGATAATGCTTCAAATTGACCTTCTCTAGAATATTTTCCTTGATTAAGTCTATCTCTCTCAGAAACTACCTTGAATTTAGTTGTTAGGAGCACTTACTGTTGCTTATCTATAACGTAAGGCTTGTGTGGACTGAAGTGTTACGTCTATTTGCTCTTCTGAATTCTGCAATATCCAAGTTTCTTTCAGCTCTCGAATTCCATAAAGCTCCTGGGATGTCTTTGTTTCCAGCTACACGGGAGCACATGTGTGGCAAACCCTTCTCTTCTTTTTGTATGTTTAAATCAGTCTCTGCACAAAAGTGTACAGTTAGTGCTCAGGAAACACAGGTAGGAAGCTGTGGAAGATGGCTTAAGCTTCAACGTGCACGGTTTAGGTTGAACATCAGGGATAAAATCCCTGATAATAAACTTGATTGAAGGTGAAAACAAGGTATTGAAGATCAACGAGGACTCTATTCCATGGAGATCTCTAAAGGGAAAAAAAATAATTTATCTCGGATGGAGTCAGGGCACTAGACTAGAAGATGTACTGAGATTTTATCTGGCTCCAGGATTTTATTAAAATCCTATTGATAACACTACTTTCATAACATGTTTCTGGTAAGGAGTTTCTGATACTATTTTTTTCTGTTAAAATACAGTAAATAAAAACAAGTTAGGAAAGCCTAAATTATTTTCAGAATTAAATACACACTTTCACTAATTAAAACTTGGAGGAAATGACATGTTTTTATGATGTATTTGTCAAGCACTATTGAGTACATTTTGTTTTGTTTGCATACCTTCTTCAAAAATCCAAGGGGAAAATTTAAAAAAATATTCTTCTTCCCTGCCTAGCAAATGACAATATTTCTACTGGAGATGAGTACTTACTATTCTTATGCCATCCCAAGAATTAAATTTCTCATTTTGTAGAAATCATAGAAGCTGAAAAGTGAATCCAGTATTTCTTTCTAAAACTTAACACTTTCTAGTTGCAGATGTTAGTATTTGTGCCTACTTGCATGTTTCTTTTGAGCTTTATTTTTTTCCTCCTAATTCATTTATTTTGGGTTCTTTTAATATAGTTTCCAATTACAGCAAGGAGGTTTCTGGGGAGGGAAAAAAATTTTTTTAACTGCCAATGAAATGAGACTCTGGCTTTGCTTTCCTAAATAGCTTTTATTCTTGTGTGATTCTTATTAGGGAAATGGTGCTAGAAGTTGGTACTTCGTACTTCCAGGCAACTATATGCAAGATGATGTAATTAAGAACACTATACAGGTTAATTGATAGATACATATTTTATAAATAAAAATTTAGAAGGTGAATCTGTTTTATCTTATCTCAGACTATGGAATTTTGCCACTGATAACTAGAAATATTAAATGCATGTTCCTGGAAAATCCTCAAAAATCACTTATTTATGAAATAATAGTTTTGAATCGATAGCCATTAAAACCTGTATTGTAATGGGAATTGTCACTTACAGGTAATAATATAGTGTGAGCTAAAATATGTCCTGTGAAATAGAACTGCAGTGTGATAGCAGCCTCATCAGAGATGGACACCTGCCTCTCCCCTTAGGATTCCACAGTGATGCTGCATGACCCAGGGTGTGCTTACAGTGAATCTGCATTCCACCTCTAATGATTACTTTCTAAGTGTGGAAGGAGGGTTAGCAGGTCCAAAATTAAATATCCTATTGAAACATTTGAAGGAAGATGTGTTTGGATTTGTACTGAACCTTTCCGGTTATCCAGAGGAGCAAGTGCACCAAGTCTTTGCTTTTGAACTGTATTGCCACCTCAGACTTTCTCTCCTCTGACTCCCTGTCAGGTCACGATGCCTTTGCCCTTTAAAATGTCATCTGCCTTTTTGAGGGCAACTTTCGTAAGTTATAAAGCAACCTTGTTCCTATGAGTGCCTTTCTAAAAAAAATGAGGAGATTCACCTGAAGTAAAGGGGAGCAGGAAAAGAAAGAACGTGATGATTATTGTATTTGGCAGCGTAACTTGTTTTCGCCAAAAATCAGAGCTATTTTAAAACTTCCATTGACAGAGGGCGTCTGTGTTTTCTTCCACAGTGTATTTTCCTTCTTATGGATGGCTTCGGTTCCCTTGAAATTATACACAAATACATGCAAACTCTTTACTAATGCTAAAAGTTTATAAGGACATAAATTATGAAACATCAAAATATTAGTCAGCCAAGGCAATGCAGGATGTGTTTCTAATTACACATAAAAGTTAGTTCAAGAGGAACCAAGGAAGCTGATATTTACCTAAACTTTACAGTTTACGTCCTCCGCAAGCATCTCCCCACCCAACGCCCTACCTGGTCTGGTTGCTAGGGTCCCGCATAACCTATAAAGTCACTGATGTGTGTTCCCTTTTGCCCCAAATCTCCCAGCGAAAGGCCTGAAAAGCAGCAAGTTCATGAGCAAACAAGAGGGGGAAGGACCAAAGGCTGAACAGCTTCTCATCTTGGATACCTTCTTCAGAAGGAGTCCAGAGTTTGCCATGAAGCATATAATAGAGACAGGGGAGCCTCCCACGCTCGTGTGCTCATGGTTGTGGGCGGTGTGTTAACAGCTAGTCCAGAGAACATCCACAGAGAGATTTTCTGAGGCACTGAAAACAAACTGTTTATTTTTAAGGGACAGTCAAGGCAGTCAAATATTTCTACAAACATTTCCATGGACTCTTTGCTTCTCTGTCCCTACATTCCTTTCTATAAAAATATTTGTATTTTGCTATTGATGACATTTAAAAGAATATGTTAATATAGTTGAAGATTTTTTTTTCTATTTTGGACATCCTCAGGTTTTTATTTTTCTGTATTTGGCGGGGGTTGCAGATGGGAGAGAAATGCTTAAGGAAAATCCCTTTGGAGTTAAAACACTTTCTTTTGAATATTTCCGTGATCATTGATCTTCCACACGGGGCTCCATTCATCACTTTAGACAGCCCTGCTCTTGCTTCTGTTTCTTAATATGTTACCAGAGGCTTGTCCTACTGTATGCAAATCAGTTATTTTAGCATAAACTCTCTTTTGTTCATCTGTTCTCAGTTATTTTATTGCTGCCCCCTGTGGGCCAGGTGCTGTGGATTAGAAAGAATAAAATTAAAGCTCTTCCCCCACATGGTACTTACAGTCTGGTTGGAAGAACAAATTGTATACATACAAGTAGTGATACAGTGTTATATTAAGCACCAGCTTAAATTGATGTTGTAAGGCAGTAGGTTGTGCATTGGAGGAAATTGTGATGACATATCCGATAATGACAATTTTAAAAAGACTTCAAAAAGAGAGAAGTTCATGTGACTGGTTCATCAAGGAAAAGCATCGAGGCTGCACCTTCTTATTAAGAATAATATGAGTAAGGAGAAAGAGTGGTTAGGGATAGCATTAGGGAAGGGCAAGGTGAGAATAATTTTTAAAAAATTAATTTCAATATATTAGTGTAAGATCAACCCATTTTTCATTATATACCTAAAAGTTATGTATATTTTAATGAGAGGCATCCTTGGATATTTCAAAACCATAAAAGCTGTGATTTTTGTGAGTAATGGCTAGAGAAAGTCACAGGAGATAGAGTTCTTGAAAGAAACTTCATGAGATATTATTGGAAAAGGTAAATCTTTATTATATTTATAAGGAGTTTTTTCTTTAACAGCATTAAAAAAAAAAAAAAAAGCTTTCGGTGAAAAATTCTTGTTTAATGACCATGAATGAGACCAGAGGAGATTATCTTTACCTTCTTATGATTAATTTCTTTTTGGAAGGAAATCTTCCACTTTCTGGATAATTAAAGTGTTTCTATCTGATAAGGAGCTGAGGGTAACAATTTCCGGGTCTTATGATAATCTGCTTTGTCTTATTTTAACGACGAAAAAAAGAAGAAAGATGAACTGGCTTGTGAAATGGTGAGAAGCTGAGTGGGAGAGAACTCTCCAAAGTAATCCAGGGACTGTGGGTGCACTGCTCCCCAAGTGGCACCGATGGAGAGTGGGAGAGTATCATCGTGTTTGAGAGCAGTTTGCCCAGAAAACATACTTTCAAGTTACTTTTTTGGAGCACTGAAAGCTTAACTTTAAAATGCAAGGTATTTGTCAACATTATCTGAAACACCGGACTGGAGGCAAATGTTCCAACATATTTGTTTTCTTACAATTAAAGCTAAGCTGACATGTTGAAAAGATGGTCTTCAAAGATATTCAGAGGCTGCTAAATTTTTGTCAATAATTAGCCTTCACTTTGCTTTGGAGACAAGGAAGTCATTTTTTTTTTCCCTCCTCACATTTGCCAAGTAAGGATTTTCACTTTTAAATTTCCTCATCCTGGTGTTTGCATTTAAGCATCTCAAACAGACTCCTCACCCCAGCCACCATGTGTAGTGTTGCATTTATGCATTCAACTTCTTACTCAAGTGATGCTATTTTTTTCTGCCTCAGCCTGACAGCCACTAATAATAACACATGAGGACAGTCAGACAAAATGAAGACAAATGCTGCTTGTCGCAGCAGAATCATAATGTCTCCAGACTCAGTAAAGACAGTCTAACTGTATGTGGATGCTCTTTATAGCTTATTTAGACCTGTGGTTTTTCCCTGTGGTTTCTTTTTTTTTTAAAGCACAAACATTGTGCAGAAATACATTAAGGCAACATATGGGCCTGTTAGTTAGCCAAAACAATGTGGAACCGTGGAGAATAGAGATTGCAAAGCACAGATGGATACTGTAAAAAATTCATGAGTGGCATCACAGATCTAAAAGGTAAATTTTAGTCAAAATTCAAGTGGAAAGCCTAGGAAATAGTTAAGAATTTGGCTTTATGAGGTTTTTCAAATCACACAGGATGAAACATTGTGAATATTCCGCAGATTTGTTTATGCCATAATGTGAAAAATCAGAGCTCATCATTCAATGATAATTATGTCTGTATAGACTCATGCCATCAGAAGTAGATGGCTGATAAACAATAGTGCTTTGCTTCTATGCGATGTAAACGCCGCAGTATTAAATATCCATATTACTTCCAGCTCAATATTAGAAAGTGTCAGTCACTGTGACAAGTCAGACAAGAGGCGCTCACTGAGCCATCCTCTGTGTAGCCAAGTGCTGTCGAATAACCAGGTTTTCATGCTGTATTACTTTGTTGTTAAAATTGAGTTCTGAGCAGTAATTGGCAAATCATTTTTCTGTCTTTTGCATTTGGTTCTTTTAACCAAAACTGAAGCCTCAAGGAGACATTGGATTCTTACATGTATGTAATCAAGATGCTCCTGGAATTGTGCCGACACTTGTCTTTTGAAGTTGTCATCGCTGGGGCTTGTCACTGTTGTTTTTTCTTGGGAAAAAGAAAAAAAATCTCCCAGTCTGTGAGACCAACCCAATAAAGGTGTGATTTGGGGCCTCACTATAGCCAATCTCATTCATAAAATTTCCTTCAGAGCAGTTCCTCAGCCAAAGAATTCTGCCTAGTAAAATAATTAATTTGGTTCCTAAGTTTCTAGTGGGGTGAGATTTGGAGAAAAGCAGAAAAGGAAGGGGGCTTTCCTACACATGCAGCCATAAAAGCATTTCTCTTTAGAAGCTTTCAGATGTCTTATGATGCCATAAGGAATTCAGGCATGTTTGGTCATTTTGTTGCTAGAAAGGTGACACATAGTAAGCTAGTCCCTGTGGAAAGGCTTAAGTGATATTCAGAGTGATCCACTACACACTTTAAAATCTGAAACACTGGGTAGACAAGCTGCATGGACTAATTTTTTTTTATAGCTAATGATTTTGCTAAGGTAGAGATTTACAGAGAGACCTATTATACCTTGAAAAGATACTGGTACATTATTTAAACAACCAAAAAATTATTTGATACTAAGAAAAAGATGATTAGATTGGAAGTAGACATAATGGACAGACAATAAATGACATCACATCAAATGGACTAATTTTTTATTTTTGAGGTTTTTTTTTCCTATAAGTAACATAAAACAGGACAGGTTTTGTAGCTGACTCCTCGTTCTTGGCACTAACACTGCTGTTGGGACCTGGAGACAGCAAATTGAACTTTCTGATAGTTGCCCTAATAGCTCTGTCAGGCGATTTTGGGTGTCCTTCATGAATTAAAGTTTGCATTAGTGAGCCCACTGAGCAGCAGCCAAGACTAATTCTCAGCTCTGTATGACATTTCACACATTGTCAGTTCTTAGTAAGTGTTATAGGATAACATTTTGAGATCCTCATCTGAGAGTTGATGGGGAAATATCAAATAATATATACGAGGTTTGCCAACTGCGTTGAGCCCAGTTCAAAAGTGTGTCGTAGGGCATAGGTAAAGATGGCAGCGTTGTATCTCCTGTACGCAGAAGATGGATTTACTCTTAGAATGTCACAGTGAAGTCTGAGAAAGATGCCAAGGGAGAGAAAAGAATGAAGAGACAGAGAAGGAAAAGAATAAAGTTGTAGATGTAAAGAGAGAAGTGTAATTGTCTTCCTTCCTTACTGATTATACCCACTGTCCCGCTGGAGATCCTAAGAAGGTTATGGAAACTGTCAGATGGATTAGAAATAGATCTGCATGTGTACTATATACACACACTTCTTTTAAATTTGCATTTTCTTATAAAGTACAAACCTCGTGAGGGCAGAATCACTTTTATTCATTGCTGTATTTGCAGCATCTAGAGGTACCTGCCTCAGAGTAGACACTCAGTATTTGTTGAATGAAAGAATTTCTTAAGAGGCCATTTTCCATATGTTGTCACTGTCTTGTAAGGAAGTATACATTTATTGATCTCTCTTTAAAACTGTTACTTTGGTTAATACTTAATGACTAAGATTGCTGCAGAGTAATACATTTTAGCTCAGAGAGGTGCCATCTGGGTGGGTGAAGAGAAATAATATAAGGAACTATTAAAATTCAGTGGCATGAACTTATCTTCTTTCCTCTGATGGAGGAACCGATGGCAGTCAGGTCATTTGGTTTGTTCACTATAATGTGTATGCTGGAGTGGGGATCCTTCAGCAAAAGCAAGAAACGTCTAGTAGAGGCATCCCCAGCACTGTCCTAGGAGAACTAAGAGTAGTCCGTGGTCTTCCTGTCTGTGGGGTCAAGAGCAGAATTCACTGGATGCTGTGAAGGCAGGGGAGAATTCTGCACTGGTGGTTTGGTGGACAAGTTGGTTTGCCTGAAGCAGTCAGTCCTATTTTCAGACCTAAGTTACCAGAGACCAAGAAGGACGTAAAGAGTTTATTGATGATCAAGACATTTTGAATTGATTCTCTCTGCTGACTGTAGTCTTTTTGCCTTTTTATGGGATTCAAATTATTTAATTTAATTATTCTTAATTTATGCACTATCACTAGATTCACTCCAGGGAGATGTGAGATGTAATCGGTTGCATTTGACATTGTCTTCCAAACACAACACTTTTGCCACAAAACAAAACAAAACAAAACCCTGAAAGTCACCAAAAGTAGAATCTACAACAAGAAATGCATATTTTTATTCTGATCCCACCTTGACCAATGTCACAGTAGCATGCTTGAGAAGCTAATATACATATTAATATCCACTTTGTTCATTATTCCTTACATCATATATATTTATTATACATGGCATTTTTAAAGAAATATTGAAAAGAAGGAAAATGTATTTTAATTCAACAGGCATTTTCAGCACCTGTTACATCCCAGGCACTGAGAGATTTACTGGGAACAGGTAAAGTTCCTCATGTACCTTTTAGTCAAGGGAGAAGAACGGACTTAGAACAAATAATTACAGATGTGACAGATGTTAAGTGTGCTAGAGAAGTTTATAGCAAAGAAAGGCACTGTCCAGGAAAAAAAAAGTAACTTACGTACTATCTCGCTCCCTCCCTCCCTTCTGTAATTGAATATTTAACAAATATTGATCGAATATGAACAATAGGACAAGCAAAATGCCCAACTTTGGAGAGCAAAAACAAGCAATACACATGGTACCCATGAAGGAGACAAAACACTCATTAAACTATCACACGTGAAAATAAAATTACAATTTTAACAAGCTCTCAGGGAAAGGCAAAAGGTGCCACATGAGCATGAGTTGATTTCCTCTGGTTTAGAAGTTCAAGTTTCCTTGAGAAAGTGATACTTGAGCTAAAATACAAAGTATGAATTGATGTTAGCCAGGAGCCAGGGGAGGGTGGAGCATCTTAGACAAAGGAAATAGCATGTACAGGGTCCTGGGAACAGGGTGAAGCACTGCAAGTGTGAAAGGCTTAGTAGAAGGCTAACGTGGCTGGGACTAAGAGAACACAAGGGCTAAGATGAGAGGCTGACCGGACACCCCTGTATAACCCTGAGGACCAGGTTCAGATTCCAGACTAAGGGCAAGGATGTTTTTGATTACAACACTCTTCTCAAAGTTCTTCAAATGCAGCTACTCTGACTGTACTTCCAGAACAAGTTACACAGCATCAGGCCTGGGGGTCAGGACACAGGTGGTGGAGGCCTGCAGTTATCTAAGTAATGTGCGATCCTAGTCTGAGCCTGGGAATGGTGATGGAACTGGGAGAAGGAACTGTCACAAGAGATAGTTAAGAAATATAGTTGATGACTGATTGGGAACAGGTGATAAAAAAAGGAGGCTCCCTGGATGGTGCCCACACTTCTCACTTGGATGGCTAAGTAAGCCCATGAGAAAGGGAGTATGGGAGGAAGAAGAGGTGTGAGAAGTAGGCAGGTTGGAATAGTGAATTTAGTTTGGGTCATGTTGAGTTTGAGGTGTCTGAGGTGTCAAATGGAGAAGAAAGCAATTGAACACTGGGGCCTGGAGCTCACAGGGAGAGTTAGTGAAGAGATACAGATGTGGGAACCATCTGCATAGAGATGTATTAGACACAACTTGGAGCATGGATGAGATTAAGGGACTGTGTGTAAAGAGAGAAGACATATGACTTCAGAATAGAGCTAATACTTAAGGGCCAAGTAGGGACAAGACTTAAAAGAAATAGAGATATAGGAAGAATATCAGGAAAGAACATTAGTACCATAGAAGCCAAGAGAAAAGGTGTTTCAAGAAAATGAGAAGATAAACAGCATCAAACACTGTGGAAAATCAAACAGGACTAGGCCTGAAAAGCATCTGTTACAATCAAGAGCGTTCTGGTGAGACCCCTGTGAAAACAGTTTTGGTGAAGTGAAAAATCTGCGGGACGTATTGGAATGGGCTGAAGGCTCAGTAGGAGATAAGGAAATGGAGGTCACTTGTCACTCTAAAAGTTTGTATTTAAATGGAAGAGCAGGAGGATTCTGTCTAGAAGAGGGTATGGCGTTGAAAAGGGGTATTTTTCGATGTCCAGGGGTTGATGAATTAGTTGATTGTCTTTAATTGCAGCTAACAGGATACCTAACTGATGGTGGTTTTTACTAAGTGCCTTTATTATTTATTTTGCATGCTGAGAAGACTGGGGATGGATGGGTCCAGGGTTGCTGCAATGGCTCAAAAATGTACTCAAGCCAGGTTCTTACTGTGTTTTCACTCTCCTCTCTCGGGCTTTTGTTCTTGTGCTTGACATCTAACAGACACTAGCAGGGCTCTTCAATGCCCTAACACCTCATTCAAAGCAAAAACAGGAAACATAATCCTTGTTCTCTGTCTTTTTATAAGGGGACAAAATTCTTTCCAGACCTTTCTTTATCTCTACTCCATCAGACTTCTGTTTCTAGCTTGTTGACTAGAACTGAGTTATTTGCCCATTCTAGCTGAACCGTTAGGAGAGGAGACTGGTTACCAGGCACGATTTAGACCAGAGGTTCTCAAAGGGTGGTCTCTGGACCAGCAGCACCAGCATTCCATGGGAGCTTATTAGAGAAATTCAAATTCCTGGACTCCATCTCAGTCGTACCCAGTGAGGAACCTAGAATTCTGTTTCAAACAAGCCCTCCCTGAAAATGTGGTACATTTTCACAATTGAGAACCATGGCTTTAGTCTAAGTCATTTAGAGAATGACTTATTCTCCAGCGCTGGGAGAGGACTTGTGCCGTGAGCTTATTGCTTTCTCGGGAAGAGTGGGGCATGGCTGTTGGTAGACCCAGAGAAGTGTCTGCCATCCTTGTCTTTCAACATTAAGAGAAATGGGCCAGTGAAGAGAGAGGATGAAGATCTGAGAGGGGATCATCCAGCAGGAAAGATGAAAGTGAAGGACATTCGTAAACTCAGGTGGACGGAAAGACCTTCCCTGAGAGGGTTCCACCTCTGTGTTAAGAGAGTGTGAAGGGCGGATGCAGAACCAGAAAGCTGGTAGCAGGCAGGTTAGGGGTCCCCTTATGTTGGTCTCTGAGAACAGAAGTAAGGTCATCTGCTGAGAGAAGGGGCAGGTGTGGTGGAGGTAAGATCTGAGACTGTAGAGAAGGCTTAAAATACACATAGAGAAGGGGAGAGCTTACTCACCACTGGAACCTACTGGAGTGTATAGAAGGTCATAAACCTGCATGAGATGGGTAAAGCCTTTCAGAGTGAGATAATCTGCCTGGTTGTGTGATATGCAACAAAGGGACAGAGGCTTGCAGCTGAAAGATAGTTTGATTCCTCTAGGGTTGAGATTTTGCGTGAAGGATGTGACAGAAGGTCACGGGCAAGGATATTAGGATATTGTCAAGAGGGGTTGAACTGATGAACCAAGCAGTTCATGCTCGGGGCGGGTGAGTGAGATGGGGTACCGGGGAGGGTTGGTCCATGGATCCAAAATCGTGATGCGGTGCTTCTTTGTATACATTGGGTGAGAACCATTCTAAAAAATAGGTCAAATTGTTTCCACATTCTTAATTAAGAAGATCAGTTGTATTACGTCCTCCTCTCTCTTTGCCGTGGGAAGTTTGATATTTGTCACATTTGCAGTGAGTTATGGCAGATTTTCCCTTATCCCTCAGTTGTAGGACATTATGCAGGAAAATAAGCCAGAGGCTTTAATTTGGCTTACCTTGACTGCTTTTTGACCCGTCCTATTTTTCTTTATTGATGGATAACACTTGTTCCAGGCATGATTTTATAGGCCTTGCACAAATCTTGGTAAGTCATATGTATAATATAAGGTGGAAGACTGCTTTTTATCCAGTTGGATTTATCATTTCCTTTGCCTAGCAGAGAGATAAATTTCCTAATGCACTTGATAACTTGAAAGATATTAACATTTTATTTTTTTATGGAAACAGTCTCCTAAGAGCTGAGAGTCATTGTTTGGGAGGATGGAGTTCTTCTTCATCGGTATGCAGAGAGCGCTGCACAGCCCAGCTGTGGCCACACTGAACCTTGCGCCTGTTTCTCTCTGCCACCTGACATGTTCCTCTCCGGGCTGCCCTCAAAGAGTACAAACCAACTGTACTCATCTGAACTGAAAATAATTAGTCACACACGTTTCCTGCTACTACCGTCATAAAGTAAACTCCGTAGCTAGGAAGGCATTACTTCTGCGCTGCGCCGTGTTTGGGAACACCCGTTGCTAACTTTTTTGTGCTCCCCATGGCATCTGGTGCAGGAGCATCACCCTCTCCGTGCACGTGGCTGAGGCAAAGTCAGCTGCCAGGCTCTAGACATGCACAATGTGAGCAGAGCATAATGAGACTCTGTTCCTGTGGAACTCTGAGTCTGCTTCCAAGAGGAAAGAGCCAACTACTTTGAAAGTCAACAAAGTTGTTGGAATGTAAGTTCCATGAAAACACAGATTTTGCTGATTTGTTCACTGCTGTATTCCCTGTGCTCAGAACAAGGCCTGGCACATATTGGCACTCGATAAGTCTTTGTTGAATGAGTAAGTGATTCTTTGAAGGTCAGTATTCTTCTGTAAATTCTGGTGTCTGTTACAAAATAGGTCTTATTTCTTGGTAGTTATGTTGGTGATGGAGACCACTACAGGGAATGGGAAAAACACATAATACATTCATTTACTTACTGCATTTATAGCAACTGTGATTATTCAGAGTTTATCATTAATTGAACTAATTCTTCACCAATATGACTTGTGCCTACCTGCGTGTTGCTGAGAGCAGTTACACACACACGGTGTTAGAACCCTCGCAGTGAGAGTTTGGGCCTTTTATTTCAGTGGCATTTGATGTGTTACAGTTAAGTTTCATTGAGTAATAATATGGAGACTCTCCAACGTATGATAACTTAGAAGCTACCTCAAGCCTTTTGGAGAGGCTTTCATTCCGTGGGGAGATGGCCCTGCTGTAGGGCACTGGAGAGGAAGTGCCGTGAGTTGATCAAGTGCATGAACGTTGAAGTTAGGTAGACCTGGCTTCAGTTCCCACGTGCCCCACTTGCTAGCTGTGTAGCTGTGGTCACATACATTAATTTCTCTAGCTTTTAGTGTCCACCTGTAAAATGAGGAAAATACTAGTATCATCTGTTTTGTAGGATTATTGGGATTGAATGAAATACTGCATGCAGGGTACTTAACACAGTGTCTGGAACATAGTAAGTACTTGAGAAGTGTTAGCTGTTATTATCAGCTGTAATTATGAATTTATGAATTGTGTATGAATTTGTTTATAGGTGTATATAAATCCATACATACGTTTGCTGTGTGGAATTCGGATAAAATAGTGTAAATTATAAGATTGCTAATGTTGAACATAAATGTTCATTATAATTAATACATGAAGGCCTCAGTTTCTCCAGCAGCTTGTTCAATCTAGTTGATTAGGAACTGTCCTTTTGTGAAAGTGACACACTCATGTGTTAGGTGGGTGTGTACAGGTGTTTAGAGTGACACTGAGCACTAGGCCGATTTTTAAACTAATGGTGGACCTCCCACCATTTGTAAACATAAGCCATGCCATCAATACGAAGAAATGGCCTTTTTTTAATCCCCTAGGCATTGTGATTGTGTGACTCAGACTAGATGACCAGTCTTTTTTCCCAGGCTGTATCATTGTCTTCAATATTTTTATCTATTAAGGTCAATCAGCTGTTAAACAGGAATTCCTAACTCTGCCGTATAGTACAGTCAGCTCTGTAGGTTGCTTTTTCTATGTTTTTACAGGGATACCAGCAAAACTAGAGACTATTTGAAGAAATGAAACCAAGATGAAAAAGAACTTGAAAATCATGTTCTTTGATGAATGTTGGAGAAACTATAGATGCTTGAGCTCGAGAGGGGAAAAAAATGACTTACTAGGGATATGAAAATCTTTCCCAAATATTGGTAAGGACATCATGTAGAAGAGGAAAAAAATGGCAACTTTGTATTTCCCGAGGAAAGATGAAAAACAAATAGGTAGATGTTAAAAGGTGTCACATTTTGGTAAGCATTAGTCACATGAACCAGCATCTGTAAAGTACCTACTGATGTTCTTAGGCACCGTGCAGCTGGCTCTCCTTCCCAGGACAGAACGTAGCTGGTTAGGAGCAGAGTCAAAACCCAGCTTTTATAACTTCAATTTCAGGTGGTGGTTGTTCTTTAAGCCTATGTTACCTCTTGACCTTCAGAAGTTTAGCTCAGCTGGTTGGAGACTTGCACTGTTGAGACCAAGTCCAGGGGTGTCGTTTTCTACAAGGCAAGTTAGTTTGACTAGTCCTACAACTATGTCTGACACCCTGTCCTTGGCCATCGAGCAACCAGTTGATGCTTTTGAGTCAAACAGGAGACAGAGTGTATGGAGCTCTCACCATTAAAAAAAAAAAAAAAAAAATTTTTTTTAAAGACCATTTAAAAGATATTTCCTTTTGACCATGGGTCAGTGATACAATCTTTATATGAGAAGGACAGTGTACTGATTTGAGGGTAAGTTGTGAAAAGTGTCCCAACAGCGCCTCATTAATGAATGTCCTCTGCTCTCTGCACATGAGTGTGGGGAAGTTGAAAAGAAAATGAACGTAAATAGATCGGACTAAAAAGATGCATTTTGGAGGTTGGGTTGTGATGATTTGTACTACCCAGCTATCCCCTACTTCAAGGAATTTGTTCTCATCAACGGTTTCTTTCTCCATGTTTCTGTGCAGAAAGTTGTGAAACTAAAATGTCTTCCCTGTTTCAGGGCTGAGCCCAGGGTCTGAGGGCAAGTGACACTCAGGACTGTCCACAGGGTGCCGGCTCCTCTGGTCGACTCAGTGCGGGTGGGAGCCCTTCATCATTTAGGTTTAGGGGATTGTTGCCCGTGTCAGTTACGGAGCTGTTATGTTGCGGCATAATCTGAGTGCGTATCTGGAAAACCCCACAGATAAATTTTTCAAGGAAATGAGACTTTATCGAGATTTTAAAATAAGAGACTCTTGCTGTTGTATGCATGCTGGCTGAGCAGCTCAGGGTCAGGCTTCAGTGGTTTAGGACTAAAAACAGGCCCTGGCTATTACCCCTGTGTTCCTGTTTCTGACTCCCTCCTACTCTCCCTCCCTCCTTCCTTTCTTTCTTTTTTTTTGAAAGAAAAGAGCAAAATACTTTCTAGGAGTAAAGAATGAACTGGTAGGTTATACTTGTCTGTGATTTGCTGATGGTCATGCAGACCACTGCTTGAGTGTTGGGGTCATTGTTCATGTAGTTCCTCCGTCCAGAGTGTGTTCAGATTCCTCAGAGTCCTGGAGTCCTGAGCAGAGCACATGTTATGGCACGATTCCAACAGTATTCTTCCTTCCCCTTCCCCCACCACACTCCCACTCCTGGGGGGTCTGCACTGTGACAAGACAGCCCTTCCTAGCCCAGTGGATTGAGGGCACCTGTTCGCTGACACTTTGAGCTGATTCCAGAGACATCAGTCAGGCAGCAGAATTGGCACCCGATTTTCTCAGACACTAAAGTGAATGCTCAGGGAAGGTTGTAGGCTTACATGTGATTTCCACATCCATCTTTTCCCTGCAAATTAAATTATTAATTTTCCCACATGCCTTCTTGTTGAGTGAAAAGAGTGGTGGCCTTTATCTGTGCATGTGTGCAAACAAAACGTCGCAGCAGGGGCTCCTGAACTGCCCAGGCAAGCTGAGGGGTTAAGCAGTCAGCTGTAACTGTCTGGGTACAGTTGTGTCATTTGCAGACGTCTAGCTGGTTGTTGGCATCATAAACATGGAAGGACAAGGGCTCCAAAGCTCCTCTCCAGAGCACGCACATCCAAAGATGAAAGCTCCTTGTACAAATACAAAGGAAAGATCAAAAGAGGGAAAATAATGGCATTTAAAAATGCACATGTGAGATGCAAAGTTCTGATAAGATTGTTTTCCCAGGTCCCATTAGAGTGGCGCTATTTTCTCAGATGATACAGTGTTGGTTGATTACTTTTCCATGTTTGAGATAATAAATACATCAACCTGATTTTGAATTTTTACCGTAGATGTTCTACCACATCTGGCTTTTCCAGCTTTTTGCAGTAATATATCACTAGTTAAATGCAGGTGTTAACCTTGGTCTCTAGTGCCCTCAATACCAGTGTCCAGCTCTAATTTGACTAAAAATGAAACAACAAAAAACCCCTAAAGATATCTACATAGATTGTTTATTACCAGGATTATTTAAACGTAATTTTTAACATTTTTTTTTTGTTTGTTTAAGGGCCATTAAATATATTTGGTTGTTGCTCATGGATTTGAGTATTGTAATTGCTACCAATTCTGGAGCAGTAAAATCCTAATACGCTGATTCTAGAGTGTCAGGTTCATGGCTGTATGACATAGAGCAAATTCCACTGTAGTGATTACAAAGGACTTTAGATTGTTATTTTAAAGATTTGTTATCACTTGGCTTTGTTTTATAAATGTCAGTATCTTCTTTGGGGATCTAAAGTTCATCTTTTCTCAGCAAGTGCCAGTGATGTATCCATTTATTAAAATGAAATGCAAACTTTAAGGTTGAGCTGAAGAAAGAGTCAACTTTGAATCTTCAAGATACCTTAGAAGCTGTCTGTAGCTCCCAGATTAAGAACATGATAATCTCTGTGACACCCCCACCTATTAGTTATTCCAATGAAAAAAATAAGATTTCCAGAGTTGGTACATAATCTAGCCTTTTCTCTTTAAAAAAAAAAAAATCACTCAGCAGTCCATGTGAAAAGTATTGATCAGTCTGATCACTGTTCTATTTTATGTATCACTCTCACGCATAATATGACAAATAATGTATCATATCATTTTTAATACAGTTTTTTTAATTAAGAGAAAAATTAGTATATCAAGAGAAAATCATTTTTCTAATTTAAGTGCATCTAAATAGTTTATAAAGGAAGAAAATCTGGGGAACTCCCAACTCCCCTTCATTGTGGGGAAAGGAGACAATCTTTTAGTGATAACTATAGTTTCTAATAAAAAGGGAAAGTTTTACAGTGTTTTTTTATTGTACAATACATTCCTTGGGAAAAAATTGGGTCCCCTTTAATAAAATATTTCTGTACATTTGATTTGTATTGCTGTATAAATGCAATTAAATGTACATCTATTTATACAACTTGTGGACACTTTGCTTGCATTTCATTGAAAAATATCTGGTCTTAATCACTTTGTATTTTCACAGGACAAGTATCATGAAAATCTCAGGCTTATTCATTTATAAATACATAAATAACAGTCTCTAAGAAAATTGATTGTAAACCATTGGTTGGTTTGGAATAAGCCTTTGCTAAGCCTCAGTATAGTTTATTAAAAGTACCATGTTGGCTCCAGTTTGAATGGCAGCCTCATTTTTCACATTCTGTTTCAAAGGAGCCCTCTGCTGGACAGCTCTGTGTGATATCACAAGCACACACATATTTATATATGATTTATAGGCTATAGTTAATGTAACCCAAAAGCCATTTGTGATTGAAACTCTATCTTTGCAAATTGAATGCATCACTGAAACCTGTTTTGTCATCAGTTTTTCATATTTAATGAGCATGCAATTGTCTAAAAATAAAATGATCATCCTTAAAGTTTACTGTAAATCATTGTACATCAGCATATTCCCACACATGAGATAATCGTACTAAATTAACATTCATTACCAATAATTTTAGTAATGAATTATTCAGCTGATACGCAATTATCACACACATTTCTAAAGCGATTACTTTATTACATAGGTACTCCATGTCATGGATTTTACTTGTCTGTATTGCATATGTAAATGTAAGAAATCTTTGCATTTACCACACTTTCAAATGCCGAGGGTTCTTTCGTGTTTGTTTGATGCCGTGGGGTTGTTGGGGAGTATCGCCAGTATTACCTACATTCTAAGAAACTTGCCGTGCCAGAAAACTGCTGTGATAAAATCAGGCAAAACAATAAAGACAACAAAAAACTGGACCATGAAGTTATAGGAATAGGATGTTTTTCTGAGTAGGGTATTAGTACGTTCATATTATCATTAATTGTATTGTGACTGAAGTTCGTATTAGTTAAGAAAATGGTAAAAAAAGAAATTGACTTATGGTCTAATGGTAAATTCCTGTATCTAATGGTAAAAATTATATATGATCTAATGGTAAAAATGGAGCTTATAGTTCCACCTGCATTTAGCTTTAGATTCAAGGCAGCACACAGAGACCACATAACGTAGTGAAACAAATAGAATCTTTGAAACTAGACTGAGTTCAGATCCTGCCTCTGTGTCCCTGAATTATCTAACCTGATCTTCAGGAAAGAAACAGTGAAATGATATCAGAGTGTTGTGGTGAGGAGTAATGACATAACGTATGTAAAGTGCCCGGCACTGCATGCAGGTAACTGTGAGACACGGTGCTGGAGGAGTGTCCCTTTGTAGGCGACTGCTGGGTCTCTCTGGGCAGGCTTACGTTAATTTCTTAGCAAGTCGCAGCTGAGATAGAGCCCTACCTTCTTGGACTTCGTGTGTATGCAGCACATAGAGAATAGCGAAATAGAAGTTATGGATAGTATGATAGTAGTTTTAGGCAACATCTTAACTTGTAGACTTTTGAATTAGACCCAGTTCTAAGTCAAAAGCCTGAAATCAGTCTTTCCCATGAAATAGCCTAGCCAACAGGAGCCATGACGGTTTTATGTAATGCGGGCATATCTTTTTTTAAAATAATGTTTAAAATGAAAATAAATCATTGTTTTGGAGCAGTTTAGCAAAGCACAGTAATCAAATTTCCATGGTTAAATGCAATAGAAATGAAGAACGGCATGACCTGAGGAGGTATTGTTAGGTCGCCCCTCACTTGTTCTGTCTGTTAGATTGTTCACCCATTGAAATTTCGCATCACACTGAGTTGCTTCTTTCATTTGAACGTGGTTTGAGAAAAGGCTATATTTAGCTTTGCAGTAGTTTATGTATTTTTCATAGAAATGTAAACATGTATCCAGAATATAGTATGAGTTGAATGAATTTAGTTTGAATGAGTAAAGGAACAAATGGATCAAAGAACGTTCTTTCTCCTAACAGCTGACTTCAGGATGCTCTTTGTTTGATGATGAGCCAAGCCAGACTCTCACTGGGAGGGAAACTGTGTCAGTACAGAGCCATTGACTCAGATTGTTTGATCACTTTTTAAAATTTATTTGGAGCCTATCTATATATAAGAGCAACCAAAAAGTTTTCAAGGCCAAAAAGAATTTTTTTGGAAAAGAGACTCACCTACAGATTGAAATGATTCAGTGATCTAATATCGTAGGCTTCTTCGAAAGTTATGAGTCCAATATGAACAGAAACACATCAATTTTAAATTTATTAGAAAACATTTATGAAATATCCAGTAATGTATCCAGCACTCTGCTGGGTGCTCTCAGGAATACAATGAAGAATAGGACTCGTTGTTTGCCTTTAAGGAGCTTATTGTCCATTGGGGGGAAATATAAGTGACTGTGGATAACAAGTTGCAGGTGGCAGGGGCCAGACCTTTGTTAGGGGGCGTGTCAGCCTGGGAGGCCTCTTGTAAGTTGTAGGTCTGGAATCGGACCTAGCAGTTTGAAGTATTAGGAGTTTAGATGGGCACATTATACCTACAAGTGGTAATGGTTATGGGATCTACAGAATATTTGTCCACTGTGAAATCCGTCAGTCATAACCCGTTAGGTACTGTCCATAGATCAGATGGCAAACTCTGTACTCTGTTTTGAAGGACAAAAAAAATCCTGTCCTCTATATCCTGGTCAAACAAGGTTTGGTAAACAAACAAACGAACAAAAACTTAATGTTTGATGAGCTTGGCTAGATTGTTTGGAGCATTTTTATAAACTTTAAAAATTTTAATAAGCTATCCCATAAAAATAAAATAATGTTGCGATCATTTTTGTTTTCTCTTTTAAAGATGTTCTGGGACATCAAACCCAAATTAAGAATTTAAGATTTTATGAAGCCTTCTTTTTGATACACTACTCTTTAAGACAATGCATTAATTTTTCATACATTTTAATCATTTCTTACCTAAGTATATTAGAATCATAGCAGTCTGGATTTTATATCACATCAAGTGCTTGAATTATTTCAACACCCTTGGTGTTAAGGTTATCAGATTTTGTCTAGTATAGTGCCCTATGCTTCTACCTTCTAAGCAATGGCCTAGGCCTGGAGAACATAAGTTGGATTTCTTTACCAAGGGTAGAGGTAGGTAAAGGAACATGATTTTAAAAAGAGTGTGAGTGATTTTATTAGCAAACATGCTAAGACTTACCTGGCCCAATATGTCGTGTCCCTTTCAATGTATATAATATGATTATCACCAGTGTGTACAATGTTGTAGTTACTTGTGCCATGGCCACCTTCACCATCATGGTACGTTTCCATTAACAATTTGTAGAGAGCAAGCCCTAATCCACCTCTTCTGTGCACACAGAACAGTGTCCCTGGGGCCTCCCAGCTATAACAGGGTGGCCTCCTAAGGGGCCACAGTGTCTGAGAGAGGCTGCTGGTGACCCCCCCCCCCACCAGCATTCCACAATAGCTCCAACCAGTCTCAAAAGAGGAGGCAGGGACATCTGTCAGAACCAGATACCCTTGGCTCCTTTCTCTGCAGTTGTACAAATGTCAGTATGCCTGGACTTGAGTCTTCTTAGCCAGAGAAGTGGAGGAGTGGGAAGAATCGTGAAGATCAGGTGATGGGGAGAGGTGACTCCCTTCTTGTACAGGGAGAGTACATCGGGCTGGCGAGCCCTACCCTGACGAGTGGGTGCGTGCGACTACCTCGGTGACAGAACAGACTGACTTACACATGGGCTTCGATGGAACTTTTAAAAAAATCCATAAGAGCTAAGTAAAGGGATCGAGGGGGAGATGTAGTATATTTCAACATACCTTATACCTTTTGAAGTTAATAAATCTTAGACATATGAACTGCTTGTTTGAGTGACCGTGGCTTGTGCACGTCGGTGTGTTGGATCACAGAAACAGTCACTAAGACCACAAAAAGCTTCTCCCTGGAAATTCTGCCCAAATCTATTCTCTTCATCTTCTTTTGTTATGTTTAAGATCGTGGAAGAGAAACTGCTGTTTTCGTAAAGCAGTATTTCAAGTGCTGCGTACCATTCTATAGCCATGTTCCTGAAAGGTCAATGTGTGTATTTAAATTTCCTCCAAATATCCAAGCATTGTTGCATATTTTCATCCAATTTACAGCCCATTTCATCGGTGTAAACAATTAATTTTCCTGAATAAATATGTATATTTGGTCCAGATACCCTTGAGGCTCTCAGGCACAATTCAGATGCATACATGGAAACTGTTCAACTGACTTGCAACTAGTTAGAAATCTGAGAAACCAAGGACATTGACTTCTTTAATTAGAAAAAACAACAACTCATCCTCATTGAAATTCTAGCTACCGTGCTGTAATTTTTTGTTCTCATATTTTTTCATTTTGAGGCTACGTATGGCCCATGCTACCCTTAGAGCGTTTTCTTCCTAGTGGGCTTCTGAAAGCCTCGTGTGAAGTCACCCAGTGAGGAGGAAAGCATCCACCGAGTAACAGCCTCTCGTGGTGACCACAGCGTAGGAGCCGGGAGGCTGCCGACCCTCAGGAGCACAAAGGGGGCCCGGGAGTGAGATGACTGATTGCTTGTTGTGGCTGATTTTGCTTATTTCTCCAATTCAAAGCTGTATCAGAAGATACAACCATTCTGTTTTGTTCTGTGTGGTCTTCTAATTAGTTGATCTTATTGCTAATCTAATCAAGGAATTGGTTTTAAAAATGCACGGGCACAGTGATCCCAAATATGGACCCCTAAGCAGAGTAGAACCAATTTTTCCACGTGTGGCTGCTTGGAGAGGAGAAAACAGTGCTGAGAAGTGACCTGATTTCTCTGTGGCCATAGAGAAAGTCAGGTTAAGAAGGACGTGACTTATAATTGAAACCCTTGGTCCCTGAGCTTTTATCCACTTAATAGTTTTCTACCATCTGGATTCTACAGTAGAGTATTCAAGGAATCCAATTGACTGTCCCAAATAGAGTGGCCTTTAATCTTCCCGCAAGATTGATAAAGAGAGGGAGAGCCCCTTACTGTACTGGAATAAATAGCCCTTCCTTTTGAAAGGACAGCCACTCTGGGACTGAGCTAAGTTGAAGAATGGAAGAGAAAAGAAATGGAAGAGAAAGTGGCATCATTTGGCTTGGACCTTAACTATTCAGTGATTCAAATATTTTATATATGTACAGCCACACAGCTAAAATCTAATTGGACATTATGCCTCAGTGGACATTCACAGACTTGGAGAAGTAAGAGCCATAGCTAGGGGCTTTCATGTCACAACTGTGGATGTAGCAGGGAAGAGCGTGTGTTTGTGGCCTAGGAGAATTTGCCAGACCCTGGCCAAAATCTTCATAGATTTCATTGTAGCTTATTTCTCTCCCCTTATTTCCCAGTGTATTTCTAGAGTGTCTTTTTATAGCTTTTATCGTTAGACTGGGTAACATTTACATTTGCCAGTAATTTTATAATGAAGATGGAAAGGGGGAATTAATCTAGAAGGCACCAAAGTACTGAAAATACACTGTAGCACATTTGGGAAATCATATGTGTATGTCAGTCAGATGAAGATAGAGGTTGTCTTGATACTTAAAAAAATGTAACTGATAATGTGATTTCACATGAAATTTCTTGATGGTTACTGAGCATAAAAAAACATAAATGATAATGTGATTTCACGTGGAATTCCTGCTGGTTCCTGCACATAAGAAAGGCGACATGTGCTCTAGTGAGATGGATCATGCTCTCACCCCATTTTTACTGTTTAGTAAAAGAAAGCTGTACATGTAAGCAGGTTTTCTACAGTTACGAGAAAAAAGACTCTCAAAGTGGTGGGGAAATGTAACAGAAGGAAGAGCTAATGGCCCCTACCTTTCCTGGTAAAGTAGGGGAGGCAGAGGAGAAAAAAATGCATCATTGTAGTGATTTTGCAACATTTACCCAGTAATACGTTGTAGTAGAGGCTGAATCGCAAGGCTTACCAGGGACCAGGGGAGTACTGGAGGGTTATAAGAGTTGCTCAAAAAGGAAAAGAAGTCTTCTGCATGATGATGAGACACTTGCCAACCTGGATTCTTGTGTTATTAATGACTCAGCGGGAGTATTGTATTAGCAATGACTTCACCAGCTTGGGGACAGGCATCCAGAATCTGTGCTCAGAATTGCTAAACCATCCTGCCTCTGACTTGTACTGATAAATCCATGGTATAGTCTTTCACCATCTATTTTGCCTTTAAGACAAAATACAAAAAAAAAAAAAAAAAAAAAAAAAAGAATTATTCCCACAGTGTGTAAAAATGCCCCACATTGGCTCATAAGTGACAAAGTCAAACTGAAAGGCGTGGTCACACCTGAAGCAAGCACTTTTGTTTTTTGCTTCTGTTTTGGCACATCCAACAAGCAGCAGATCTTAGCCTGTTGTAGACTGCCAGGAACATTCCTCCTTGATGAAAATTCTTGAGGAATTTCTTCATTACTATGGAGATCTGTGGTGCCAATGCTGGAAAAGTGCAAAATAAGCGGGAATTAAATATTTGCAGTTGTTCAATTTCCAAATTTAACCTGAGTTAAAAAAGCAGTACATAATATCATCTAGAAAAATAGAATCTTTTCATTAAAGAAATCAAAGCATGTTACAAAAACAGGTTTTTCTAATACGTTTGGACTATAGCTTTTGTGCAGTAAAATAGGGTGTTTGTACAGAGTATTTATTCTATGTCGGAGAGAAGAAAGCTACTACAGAAAGAGACTGAGGCTGTGTGTGAGCTACAGAAAGAAAGGGAGCATTTACTTTTGTGTAACTGAGAAGTTGAATACCCCTCCAGTGGTGAAATATGTGGTTTGTCTAGATAAACAGATGCCTGAGTACTTATACCTTAGAATTCATTGTGGGGAACCCACGGGAAGAAAGGCATGAGGCCTTCCCTGGGCTGAGGTGGCGTTTTCCTCGCCGTGGTGTGGGGAGGTGGGGCACGGAGGTGACCAAGGGGCCCCAGGGCCCGTCTTCCACTTGGAGCCATGGCCATCTCCAGGCCCCATCAGTGAATCTCCAGGAGGAAGCAGTAAGGAAAAATGAGTAGGAGGAAGCAGTAATGAAAAATGAGAATTCTAATTTTAAAAAAAATTAACATTCCTTCAAAGAATAAATTAGACCATTTTTTAAAAGTTAAAAATCTGCAGGATTCCTCAGTAGTCAGTGTTTGAAGGCAAGAGCTAGTCAGTTCTCTAGTCAGTTCTCATGGGAGTTAAATTTGCTAGTTGTTTAAGAGGTCAAAAACCAACCTAAGTAAAAAATGTCCCCCATTTGGTCCATAGTTGAGACGGAAGATAAAAACAGAGTTCTTAATGTAGTGTTGTCATTAAGAATTCCTGTGCTGAAAGATCTTTTCACAGTTGAACTCCCTCCTCAGGCTCATTGTGGAGGCACCGAAGGTGCTGGACAGGTATTTTTGTGCCTCACACCCTCAGCTAGGCTTGGTTACGCCAAGCTATGATCTAAAGATGACAGTTCATGATGGGAGGAAGAGCCACTGAATATAAAAGCCAGATAGGATCCTTGAAGTCACCCAACTCCTCATGTTAACAAACGAGATGCCTGAGAAGAGATCTGACCCTGACTCAGGGCCCCTGGCCCTGGACCATGCTGCCTTTCTCAGTGATGCTCAGAGGATGCTGAAATGGAGGGGCTCCTCTGGGCCAGCTCAGGCTGGTCCACAGACTCAGGCAGAAAACAGTGTCGTACATTCTAATGTGCTTTTCACTGCTCCCCTTCCAGACAGCATTGACTACTTCCAGCGGGATTCCATTCCACAGGAAGTACTGACCAAGTATGATTCAGGGTAATGCTGAATGATTTACTTGATACCAGTTCTTTTTTCAGAATTTTATTTATTTTAACCTAATAATTAGCTTCATATATTTGTTATAATGTCGACTTTTTATTATTAGGTTTGAAAAATGAGATTTTTTTCCCCCCTAAGGGTTGGGGAAGTATAGAAACTCTATTCAAAAAGTACAAATAGTTGTTGCTCTTACAAGTACATTTTTGATACCCTTGTTAAGGTTGTTTTCCTGGTGTCTCAACGTAGTAACTATATTAGCAAGTCAGGTAAGCCATTCAGGGCTTAGATTCCTTGACAGTAAAGTTTACACCAATGGCCCAGAATAGATAGATCTCAGCTCTACGATTCTGTAACTATCCTGTGCACCAAAAGGTTGTGGAATTGTGCTAGATAGTTGTTCTTTTACTTAATTTCTATGTTTCATTCTTGGCACTGTTAATCCCTTAAGAGAATTAGAAAAAATAAATAGTTATATGGATATTCTGTATAAACATTTTATCGTACAAATAAAAATTAGCATTGTTAAAAATATCACCTTTCCTATGTGAATTTCCTAACATGAAATTTCTTGGATCACTCGTGGCAACATTCTTTATCCAACCAAATGTTTTTGGCCAATATTTAACATCTATTCTAATGTCAAAGCAATAGCCTATAGTAGAAAAGAAAGACATAGAATCTTAGAGTTCCAGGGAGCATCTCAGATTGTCTAACATTTCCTTTCAAAGCAAGAATCCCTTTCAAAATATTCTTGATAGAAGTCACATGACTGAGTTCAAATATTTCCAAGCGTAGCAAACTTGTTCGCGTCCAGGGCAGCCCATCTTATTATTACACTATTCTCATTTTTAGAAACATCTTTGTCTTTCACTTCTTGAACCTAGTTTTGCCTTCTTAAAATCTTTTTCCTAAGAGCTCTTTTCCGCAAAGTCTGTCCTTATTAAATTCTTCCTGTGATGCTTCCTACGGCATAGTTTGCAGATTTCTCGATGTACTGCTTCATACTCTGAAACGACCCAGTATTCCTGTGCAGCCCCAGTAGGGCAGAGAGGAGAGGAAGGACTAAATTCTTTGATCTGAACATTAGACTTTGACTAATGTGGCTTAAAACCCATACTAGCTATTTAGCAGTCCCTTCACTACTGATTCTTCTGAAGCTTGTGGTCAACCAAGAGCTCCAGGTCTCAGTCAGAAGAACTGTAGTTAAGCCAGGTTTCCCCATCTGGTATTCTAAGGAAATAATTTGGTAGCCTCAGTAAAAGACTGAGCAAATTTTTCCATTGACTTTAAGTTTAGTCTTTTCTAAACCTTGTTCTAACTAACTGAAGTAAGTTTGAATTGTGCTTTAACTCTTACGTGAGTTCTCTTGGAAGTACCTTTTATCTGTATATTGGAATGTCTTTAAGAAGACATTGATATAAGTATTGAATGATTCAGGGTAATTGCAGAGCAGACCAATAGAAAAGAGACCTTTACAAGATGACACTTTTCCATCAGTTAATACTGGATTCAGTCATTTGGCTAGTATTATTCCACATAACTGTATTTTATCTCCTTAGTCTAAATAGATTTCAAGTTCATTAAATATGCTGCCAAAAACAATATTATAATTAGAGGGATTGTTTAGCTACAGATCTAGAAGCTCTGTTAAAAAGACGAAGTGTTAATTCACCAGCACTCCTGGTGTAGTCTTGCCGGCTCTCCCTGATCAGTGGTTTCTTGTATAGTCACTGTTAATTAATCATTTTTAATAAAATGTTCCTGAGATTGCCAGCCATGATACTAGATCTTTAGGTTATGGTTTGCCAGCATAGTGGAACATGAACATGTTTAGTTTAGTATATTTTCATTCTTATATCCTTTTCTATTCAAGTAGATGAAATTTACACATATACACATATATATATCTAATATAAATACATATGCACACGTAATGCCAAGTCCTTTGTTCCTTTTTAATGATGCTCTTAACCCTTCACAGTTCTCTTGTCTGTCTAACTTTTCCTGTGCTCTCTTCTTGAGAACCTGGAAAGAAAAATAGTAATTTTCCCCCTCCCCACCTGTGGTGAATCAGGATTATATAATCTTGCTAATTAAGTGTCCCTGACCCTTTCTGATTGATTGTCTTATACTAAATATAGTGTGTGTGCATGCATGCTTATTTTGCTGTCTCCAGAAGTTTTTATAAGTCCAGGATCATTCCAGACTCCAGCCTTTCGGACACTTTTATTTTGGTTCATGCCATTTTTTGTAACCCATCCTACTTATTGTATCTTCATCCTCATTTTTTATATCCTTTTGATATTTGCATTAATAGGCCTACTTCCAGCTCAGCCATTTTTATTTTGATGTTTTTCTCTTCTTTCCTTCTTCATGTGGGTCATTACAGCAGTTCATCCTCTTGCAGAATCTCCCAGCTGCCTTGAGAAATATTCCATTTTAGGATCTCTAGTCATGGGATTATGCCTCTGTTCATTACATATTTTGAATCTGTGCACTGAAAACTCGGGGTGGGTGACTGAGGATAGCCAGCCTTTCCTTGCTTCATAGTAATGACCACAGCATAATGTTAACAGCTTTTTCTCCACGTTCTTGTCTACATCTTATCAATATTCCTCCCTCATTTTGTCCAGAAGAAAACAAGCATGGCTGAAAACATGCAAGACGAGTCATGGAAACAGTGACAGAGCAAAATGGGGCATCAGCCTGGGAGGAAGAAAGCTTGAGGGAGCAGGAAACTTCTTCAGATCGTCAAAGGACTGACTTAAGGGGGAAACGTTAGTTTTAATCTGTGTGCTCAGAGGAATTAGAATTAAGACCCGTAACTGAACTGATTTTAATGTCATTGTAAAGGCAACTCAGTCCAAACTGGCTGAGTGTAGAATGACCAGTCACGTGGCAGTCCTGTTGCTGGGTGTGTTCAGGGACTGTTGGGCCGGCGCATGGCAGGGTCAGTGTGGATGGGGTTCATGTGTTGGCCTGGGTGACATTTGTGATGCCTTCAGCTCTCAGATTACATGATTTTTATGCTTTAATTTATAGACCTTGTTCAAAAGAGATTCAAGGTAAGTGAAAATCGGTGCACATCAGTACACGTGTTTGTTTGTTCTAAGCAGACTATACCCCTCCTCCCCAGTTTGTTGGCTGTGTTTCTTTGGATCAAGGCATGCCCCCGTCACCATTCTGCATGCATGAGTCACATCCCACTGAGTATGAGGTGCAAAACTTCTGTTATCATTTCATCTTTGCCAAGCTTGCTGTCTTCTGCAGTACTCTCTTATTAGAGTTTTCCCTGGGCTCCCCTGACCTCTGCCATGTGCCTGCAATCTCCCCATTAAATTGGACTCTTGATCCGTCAAACACAAACTTCCTGTTCTTTATAAGAGTTCCTCCATCTTTATGCAGAAAATCAAATTATAACCCTGTTACACCATTTGTAAAATATATGGTTAATTTAAAAAATAAACTGTTGACACTGCTCTCCCAGCCAGCTTTCTGATGCCATGTCACTACTTCAGAGATGCAGATAGTCCACCCATACCTCCCATTGCAAGTCCAGAGCTTTAGGACTCCTGCAGGCGAATGAAGCGCTTTCTGTGACTACCATTTGTTCTCACTTTAGTCACCGGTAGTGGGTAGGAGTTTGCAGATGCAATGACGTATCCTTTGGAAAAACAGCGAACCTCTTGATTAGTCACGTTGAATCACCAACCCGTCAGCCAGTGAAGAGGCACCGGTGGGCTCGCCAGCCCTCCTTCTCCGGAGGCTATACCAGGAACTCTCCCTGGGCTGATGCCTGTGCCTCCCCTTTGGGCCCAAGATGCCACACGTTTTTAAAAAAATCTGAACTCACCTGTAGTGGGCAGTGCTGCTTACGGATTTTATGGCTTTAGTGGAATCTAGTTTTCTCTTCTCCTTTCCCTGATGATAGCTTCAGTTCTCTAATCTTCTGATACCCCATTTGATTCAACATCTACCCTACCGAAATCTCTTTTTCCAGTTTTTATCTTGGATTATTTTTTTCATCTTCTCTGGGAGCGCTTCATCCTTTCTAATAAGCTAGAGGATACATAGATATTCCTCAAAATCTTTCACTTTCCTCACTATATATTTTTATCTCATTCTCCCCTCAGAGAAGATGGGGAAAAACTTGTTACCAATCTCAGCAGAAAATTCTTGGTTGAACTCAACAGTTTCTATTAAATCATCCTTGGTCTTTTTTTTTTAATTGAATGGTTCTAATCTATTGCCTAATTTCTTGTAGGTTTTATTTTTCAAAATCTGTATGATTTTCTGTAAGTTCTAGTCATGTTTTTATGACTTTAATTATTGAGGATAAAATATATCAATTCATTCATATAAAATCTGATGAATGCTGAAAAATGAGAAGGAAACTAATATTTTTCCATGCTGCCTGATGTTTTCTTATACTGTGTTACTTGAAGTAAAACATTGTTTTAGCCTCGTGGTAAGCTCACTGATACAACTATGTTTGCATGTAGCCATTCATTGTGTAATTCATCTTAAAAATACTTATGAAATAGCAATATGATAAGACATACTTCCGAACAAGGCAGGGATCTCTGTCCAGAGGAGCTCACAAGCTGCTGAGAGAGAAATAGACTTAACACTAGGGACCCAGTGTTGGACAGACATAAGGAATGGGGCGGGGGGGGGGGGGGCGAAGGACCCTCTTAGCTTGGTGGTAGAGATTTGGGGAGTCTTTGTAGAGAAGGGTACTTGTAACTTTAATTTTGATGGATGGTTAAGATGTCACATGAGCAAGAGAATCCTAAACAAAAGAAACTGCCATTTCTGTGCAAAGGCACAGAAACACAAAAGAAAAGGAGGGCATGCTATGAGAACTGTTAAGTTGTATAATGTGGCTGGAATCTAGATTGTGTGTGTGTGTATATTTGTAGGCAATAGGAAGAAAAGTATTGACATAGCTTGAGATGCTATTAGACCTTATGCAGTGTGCTAAGATATTTGAACATTTTATTCTATGCAGTGATTTTTTTTCCATGCAGTGATTTTTTTTCCATTTAGAAATGCAACACACACACACACACATATACATACATATATAAAGCAGGACTTGGAGACTGGAAGTAGGGCAACCAATGTAAAGACAGTGAACATGAAGAAGAGTTGGATTCAAGGGACATTTAGGATGTAGGAGAGACTGGATTTGAGGACTGAGTAGATATGTTAGTGGAGGAGACAAGCTGACTCTGGTGTGTCTGGCTAGAAACCTGGGTAGAAGGTGAATCATGTAGGAGATGGCATGATTTAGGGAGAAGTAGGAAAGATGATTAATTCAATCGGGGCGATAAAGAGTTTCAGGTGTTAGTAGGACATTCTGGTAGAGAAATACCTGATTAGGGTCTGAAACTTCAGAGGCTCAGAGATGAAGATGTGGAGACCATCTGGATGTGTATAGGTTATAGTGAAAGTCATGGGTTTAAGCGAAATCATCCAAGAACATAATAAAGTTTGAAGAGAAGGGAATCAAAGACCCAGAACCCTAGGGAATTGCATAATTTAAGAGGAAAACTGATTTTTCTCTCCCTAGGATATAGGGCAAGGATAGAATAGGAATCTTCAAGAGAGCATTGAAGGTTTAGAATGCTAATTGGAAAAGAAGCTCATGAAATCCATGTAAAAAGTTTGCTGAGAACCAGAGTGGTGCTGGGAGCCCACCTCAGATTTGACAGCATAAGTTTTGTGTCTCGCTTTAAGCAGTGGGCTCTTCTTCTTGATATACTGTCCTTACCAACCAAATTATGCTTCTGACTACCGTTGTTCCTAGTTGGCAAGATCACTTTAAAATAAGATTAAGAGGAATTGCATTTACACTTACATGTTGGTGGTCTGCAGTTATAATGAGGATCATCTCTCTGCCATTATCTGGATTCTGGATGAAAATGTCAAAGAGCCCCTGAGACAAGGCTCAAACACTGCTGAAAACTGCTTTCCCATCTCCAGACCTCCGCACAGATGTGGTTGCAAAGTAGCAGCACCCAAGTGTCTGGCCTGGCTAGGTCAGTGTAGCGTCAGAGTGAGCAGGCCCAGATCCATCAGTGCCAGACAGTGGCCAAGTCCAGGAGATGGCCAAAATGACCTGATGATAAGGAGGAAACACTGACATCCGTGGCTTGTGGAATCAGCAGTAGAAATGAAGAGGCTCTTGGAGGGGGAGGAGGAAGAGAAGAATGGGATTTCTTTTTAGAAAGAAAGAACTTGTGCGTGCCCAGGGAGAGTTACCTACGCCATTGCTGCTCAGGCCTGAGGAGGCAGTAGAAGGGATGCTGTCTACAATATGTCCACCAGAAAGAGATTGCGGAAGGTCTGGATGGGCTGCAGATTCACCCCAAGAGTGAGGCTGAGTTTTTGGATGACTGAATATGCTTAAGTGCCACATGCCCTCCCCAGCTCCATCCCTACACCCTTCACTGTCACCCCTGTTCATTTAGGGAGTTTTCTCAGTAGGTGGAATAACCTGCACCTTAGTGCAGGGGGCAGCTAACTACACCACCCAGCCCTCTGCCTATTTTTTACAAATAAACTTGTGTTGGAAAACAACCATGCACATTCATTTGTGTATCATCCTGCTTTCACACAAAATGGCAGGATTTTGAGTAACTAACAGAGAACCTATGGTCTAAAAAGACTGAAATATTTATGCTCTGGCCCTTTACAGAAAAAGTTTGCTGACCCCTGTCTTTGTATGAAGACACTTGAGCTTGAAAAACAGCTGTGCCTAAATTCATTTTATATGGTTGAACCACTCTATAGCATAAACACACACACAGACACAGACACGCATAGGAAACTGAGAATTAAATGGCTAAAAAATGCATTCTGACTCTGAATTATATATTTTTAAATGTTGCATAGACTTTGTTTGGATTACCCTTTTTTTCCCCGGCTTCGTCTTAATCTTCCCAAGTGAAATCTGTCCTTTGCTTCGTGTTGTCTTGTAACCGTATTTCAATAGCACTTAATCAGTGATAAAACTGCTTTGATTTATTCCCAGCTGTGGATATTATTGTTGAAATCTGTGTAAGTGTTTCGTCGTGTTATGATTGGAGCAATAGCATTTAAGAGTCCAGAGGCAAGTCAGAAAATTAACAACTGAGTTTTCTGATGCCTAAATTAACTGCACAGACAGCGCTGAGTACAATGAGAAAGTTCTGTAGAAACTTACTCGGCAGTATGTAAAGTGTGGAAATGGCTCACCCATTAAAAGTATTATATCACAGGGACAAGTTCTCTGCATGTATGCTCCAAAGGCAGCACCAGCATTTCATAGAGAGGACAGCTGGCGGCTCTCCAGGGAACATATAGATTGTCGATGCTCCCGCTTCCATTCTGCAGAAGGCTGGGCCCCAGGACGTGCCTTGGGTGCCTTGTGATGGGCTCTGCTGATGCATCTGAAGTCATCTTCGAGGACCAAAAGAAAACAGTCTATGTTCATTGCAGAAAACTTAGACCAGAGAAAATACAAAGAAAAGCAATGTGACCTGTGATCCTAGCAGCTAGCAATATCAGCCCTTTGAGTATGGTTTTCCAAAACAATTTTTAATTCCTGTGTTAATCATGAAGTAAGACAGAAAAAAATGGTCTGGATGATATTTGGCATAATTACTTTCCCAATTTTCCCATTGAATTTCTGATACTTTATTTCTTCATGTAAACCTTCCTTAAATGCTGCTTTTATTTCAAAATTGTAGCTTGAGTTGTACTATACATTAGAGGTGGCCATGATTTGTCATCATTTGCTCTTTTTCTAAATCTGTATTTATGGAAATTAGAGAAGTTTTCAGGACATACTTTAATTATTATTGATCGATATTACTCACGTCTCCATCCGTTGTTTACAAGTATTCTCACACGTAGTTATATGTGGTTAGATAGCATTATTGATCATCACAACTGGAACGTGTTTACTGGACTAGAGGTTTTTTAATATATGAATTTGAGATTCTCTTTTTTCATAAGACACATACCCTTTGATGTCCTTAGGAACTCTGTAGCTGTCATAAGCCTTTCTTATTTGTAATAATGATGTTTGATCATTTTCAAACAGCTGAAAATGATCACATTCTTAGGTTGTTTAGTATTACTCCTCTGCTGTGGATCAAATTATTTATCTTCCCAAATGGACTGTGAGTCCCTTGAGAGTCAAGACCATACTTTATCTCAGGGTTTCTAGTCCCTTCTCCAGAATTCAGTATCTGGCACACACAAAAAATATGTGCTTGATAAATATTTACGTAATAAAAGGGAAATTTCTTGCTTTAGATCATCTATTAAAATCACGCCAGAACCCACGTGTCCACTCACCGTGCGGGTCCTCTTACTTCCCTTTATGTCACCCAGGGTAGTAGAGTGAGTGGCTGAGAAAGCAGGCTCCCAGGTTCAGTCTCCAGGCTCAGTAAAGTTGAAACCCAAGCTTCTTCCATTTCTTACCATGTGACCTTGGTCTGTGACCTGTCTGTGGACCTCAGTCCCATCATTTATACAATAGGAACAACAGTAGAACCCACTGCAGAGGATTTTTGAGCATGAAATGAGATGATGCCCGAAGTGCCTTGCCCATCGTAAGTGCTCAGCAAATGTTAGCTCCCCCAAGCCCCCAACCCCTTGGTCATCTTTATACCTTGGGGTGTGCTGTTTTATAATAAGCATTTTAGAAGTTTAAAAAACATTTTAACATGGATAATTTTAAAAATAAGTGTCTGTTACAAAAAATGTGAATCATGCTTTCTTTTAAGTTCATTTCACTTTCTAATTTTAGATTTACAATCACTTGAACAGAATAGTTTCCACGGACATGTTATTCTTGTGCATTTTCTTGTACCCATTTTACAGAGGGAGAAATTCAAGAATAAAGAATGGATGTAAGTCTTCTTCAGGCTACTCAGAATTATGAACAGGAAGAAACAGAAATTCCATAACAAGGTGCTCTAACCCTTATGTAAAAGCTTCCTTTCCTCTTAAAACACTGCGCTGATGCACCCCTACAAGTGTCACTTACATCCACAGGCAGAGTGTGGGCTTCTGTGTCAGATGCTGTGTTTTGCTGAAGTCTGGTAACAGCCTCTGCATTAAATTCATAATGAGATTAAAAGCTACTGTTCTGAGAAAAAGAAGAGTTGAGAATGTGTTGCAAAAGCCCTTTTGTCTCATCATATTGATGTTGATGCTCTTATCCCAGAACTTGGCTGAAGCTGGAGCCAAAATCTATATTGGTTTAATTTTAAGTGGCCTTGTGAACAAGTGTGTCCAGATACCGAAGGAGCTGAAAGGGACTTAGCGCGCGCAGGCACCCGGACACGGACTCTCCAGTGGAGCTGGGCGTCCTCGCAGCAGCCAAACCCATGTGCTTAATGTTTCTGCGAAGGAGGAGCTGAATGTTTAGGCCCTTGCCGCTTGCTTTTATTGTAATCCCAGAGCAAATTGGATTCATTAATGAGCATAACAGGATTACATATGGAAAAAAAATCCCAAATTTTCTAATCTAATGTGAAAGGAGCTCCTCAAAAAGTACACAAGTGTTTTTTTCTTTTGCAGTCTTTGGAGAAAGAGTACAGAGACACTGTTTGATAAGATAAAGAAATTAACTCGGAGTATTCAACCTGATGATTTGTTAGACCAAGGGTAGCAGTTAACTTTAAAAAAAAAAAAAACTTGGAGGCCATGTATTCCTATTCAAGTTTAAACTCCACCTTTATTATTATTATTGTTGTTGTTGTTGTTGTTGTTGTTGTTATTATTATTATTATTAGGTTTGAGTAAGCATGGTTCCTTATTATTGAAGGAAAAATGAGGTAGTGCAGAGTGACTATCCCCCCTGCTGTAGGACAGCGACTAAGTGAGGTGATCACGAGTAGCAGTGGTCGCTGACTCTCTCCCACAGGTGTGTGCCGTCGTTTTGAAGGAGCCAGGCCAGCTCTGAGCACAGGCGCAACCTGCTCAGGTGTGCCTGCTGCGCCGGCCCCTGCTGCTCTGAGGTGAAGAGTGCTTGATCTCTTCCAGGCTTGTCTCAGCCAGGGGTCTATTGTTAAGACCTGCCTGAAAGCTGGCAAAATGACATTCCCTGGTGTGATTGAGTTTTAATGTAAGATTACAACCATAGATCAAAGTGAGGAGGACATTTGGGCAGGGGCTCTTAAGAATTTTAGAGCCAGAGCATAAAGAAGATAATTATACTGTGTGATTTAGGGTTGATTCTGTATGTGTCACTCACGAGCAAGGCTTGTCCTCTAGCTTATAAAGTGCTTTCGCCCCCCTCCACCCCCTGCCAATAGTCACTATTAGTTAGTATCTAGAAGACCTCTTAAGGGCTGTGATGAAAGAAACCAAAACTGTTCTATAAATGGCTTTCCCTGGTAATGAAGATCTAGGCCTTTTATACAGAAAGCATGTTCTGGATTTGTTATCCATGAATTCTGGAACCAAGAAAAAGAGAGAGAAAAATGGGGCCAGCAATCTGATAGAGTCAAAGTCCTTTTGTTCTGACCTCACCAGCAGATTTTATGATAATTCAGCCCCTGCTGGGCTTAAGTTTGCCCTTGCATTGTTGACCTGTTTTTCAAAAATGTTAGAATAACAGAATCAAGTTCCTTACCCAGAGACCTATGTGGAAATTCCTCTTGGACTTCAGAGTTTTGGAAAAGTTCAGCTCTCCTGCTGATCTGTTATACTTCCTTTATTAACTAAAGATTTGTCTACCTCTCTGGAGGTTCTCCCTTTTTGCCGTGGCTACCAGGGACCAAGTTCCATGCTTAGCTATGATTGCTTCTTTTAGCCTGTTTCTGGAACATACATCCTTTTTTGTAATTGGCTGGCTTTTTACCCACTTAATAACAGGTTCATTCTGTGTTTTGTGTATTTTCTGTGCCAGTGAATGTATGCTATGTGAAATCTTCTTTATGAAATTTGTTTTTAAACTTTAAACATTTTTTTTGTCTTACAAGGAATACATGATTTTTCTTTTAATATTAGAAAGTGTGGAAAAGTAAAAGGGAAAAATGAAAATTACCCTAATTTTACCAATCAGGGAATAATTTTCTCTTACCGTTGTGGTTGCTTAACAGTCTGTGGCTCACCCATAAGGAGATTCCACCCATGGTTCAGCCTCCCAGGGCCTCTGGGAGTGTAAAGCCTGCTTGTGTGTGAGCCGTACTTATACCCGCACGCGGGGAAAATCGGTGTTGGATAGGGGCTGGTGGTTATTACTGCTGGGTGTTTTATTCCAGACCTTTTTGCCTAGGCATGTACCAGACCATTTTTGTAAGTAAGTTTGGGCATAAATTCAATGGGATTATGGTTTTTGAGAACTGCAAAGGGTCTCAGAGTTCACTCAGTCTAGTTCCTTCAAGAGATGCAGGACGTCAGCTTGGGAGTTCTTTTGGACTATTATATTCCAAGATCCTGCCCCAGGACCTGCTGGGTCACAAACTCGAAGAATAGCTGTGTATTTGGGAGCGGAAATGAGGTGATTCTGATGGGTGTGTCTGCCACTGAGACACTAAGCTATAGTCAAATCTCCTTTACCAGGTGCAGAAGAGAAGCATCCTAGAGGCTGAGTGAGCAGCCTAAGGTCACACAAATGTTCACTTAGAGCTGGAGCAGATCCTGGGTCTCTGAACTGCTCCCCAGGGCTGTTTCTACCATACCGAGGGCCACCAGCCATGTGTAAAGAGATAAGCCTTTTGTGTGAATTTTGTAGCGCAGCAATCTGTTATATCCAGCTAGTTGCTGCAAATAGGGTATTGCATTATAAGATACACCATGATGTTTGCGAGCAGTTAATTCACGTTACCAAATATGCAATTGTGGAAATTTAAAAAAAAGAGAAGAAATAAAAAACACTTGCTTACATTCATGTATTCATTCATTATGAAGCATGAAAGCATTCACACAGTAGTCCCCCCTTATCTGCAGTTTCATTTTCCGTGGCTTCAGTCATCTGTGGTCAGCCATGGTTGGCAAATACTAAATGGAAAATTCCAGGAAGAAAATTCAAAAGTTCTAAACTGTACCTTATCCTGAGTAGCTGGATGACACGTCGCCCCGCCCCACTTTGTCCTGCCCAGGATCCCCAAGCATCAGTGCCGTCTGCTCCTTGCATCCAGCCATCAACATCGTCATGGCTTGATGATCCAGCATCACTGGGAGCAGATGAGTTCCTTCTGATGTGTTTTTGGAAGGTCAGTAGTAGCCTAACACTACGTCGCAGTGCTCGTGTCACTCACTTCCCTTCACCTCATCACACATCATCACAGGAAGGGTGAGTGTAGTACAATAAGATATTTTGAAAGGGAGACTTAACATAACTTTTATTACAGTATATTTTTATCATTGTCCTCTTTATTATTGGTTGTTGTTAATCTGTTCCTGTGCCTACTTCATAAATTGAACTTTATCGCATGTCTGTATAGGAGAAAAACGTAGTATACATAGGGCTATGTCCTAGCCTTGGTTTTGGGGCATTTGCAGGAGGTCTCGGAACACATCCCCCATGGGAAAGGGGGACATACCATATTTCACTAATTCAGTCTTACCTTCATTCATCAGATTTTTTGGTGAAATTTAACTGCATTTCAGCTCCTCAGGTTAGATGGTTTGGGTAGAAGTGGGCAGAAGAGGAATTTAGCTGGGAATTTAAAACTTTTCAGTGGGCATCTTGTAGTGAAGTTCTCTGTGTCTTCATTGCATGAGGAATGTTGTGTTGTCAGTGGTTCCATCTGAGAACAGACAGTGGAATGTGACATTTCTGATCATTCTGGGAAGTTCAGTTCCCCTCTAAATGTAGAAAAAAACAAAATGATATTGGTTGACCTGTGTTTGAGAACATACCAGCAGAAAAAGCCAAGTGCTGCATGAGCCAAGCTTGTGATGGGGTGATCTGTAATGTTTCTAAACATTGCAAGTACATCTACCGTCTTCTATGACACTGCCCTTGCCACTGCACATGACTGGTTCTGTAAGAGTCTACGTGGAGGTGTTGAGATGTTTTACCGCATCTGCCTGACATAAACTAATGAAGTAGACTGCTAACCATGGCGACATGATTAAACAGGATGTTAATTAGTGGCTCCTCTAAGAGTCTCGATCTCTCATTTTAGCAGCCTTTGTTATGCATGTATGAAAGTTAAGGAGACAGAAATGGTTGTGCCCTGTATAGCATCTGTTAATAGTCATGGGGACTCCAGAAAAAAAGCATTTAAACTACCCAGTAAGACAGATCAGGTCCATCTTCTTGTCCTGGGACTTGTCCAAACCCATGTCTTTGTGGAAAGGAATATGGCAGTTTTCCTGCAAGCCGTAATCATTTGTACTATTACTTAGTTGTCATGTATTGATGATCCCATTTCAATCAAACATATCTCATTCTGTGAGCTTTTGATGGGAGGAATTTTTTGGAAGGGTTTAGGAAGGTTAAATCTGTGAGACATGGCTTCCATCTGGAATGCATTAGCTACAAAGATTTATTAGTCAGAGTGCCTCTGCATAATGTTCCATGGAAAGCGGGCCCTGCATCTAATTTCCTGCGTGATGTCTATATGAGGAGTGATCTTTGAAATATCATAGGTGACAATCAAGTTTGTTATAAAAATAGTCAATGCCCGGGATTTTCATGGCGGCTATTTTAAACCCCTCATGAGGGCTGCTAAGCAGGTAGTTGATTTGTTGACAAATGATAAAACTCGAGGGATGGCAACATGCATGAAATTTTAAAAGGAAGTGGCCCTTCTGAGCAGAAAAAGACTTCTAGGACAATTAGGAACATTTAGTGTTTTCATTTACCTTTTCTCTGGGCAAGAGATTAGAAAATAATGAGACCAGTACTCCAACTATGTAGGGCAGCACATCTTTCTGATTAAAATTGCTTTTAAGACTAGTTTTGTGGGTCAGTAAGTGAAGCAGGGTGAGCTTTATAACCTCTCGTACATTAGCCAGCTTGAGACTCTCCTGTTCTGAGCTGTAATGGGATTGGTACAAATGAGGGATTCTGGAGGCACCAGAATTTCCAGTTCTCCTGATCCCTGTGTGGAAGGGAGGCAGAGCTGATACATAGCTCCGGCCTCCTTGTGCTACCGTACTTACAAAGGACAGCAAGGGTAAAAGCAGAAATGGAGGTGAAGTCTGAGTTTGGGCTGCAGAAATGGAGATTGGCTAGAGCCCCCCAGCCTCCTCAGCTTCCTGCTGAAAAGGCAGCTGAAGCCCTGGGGGAGGTCTGCCTCCCTCTCCCTTGTCTTGTTCTCAGTTGCCAACATTACGGGAACATCATGAGAACAGATCCAGTCCCATGAAAGCTTCTTACACCATCAGGAGGCAATAACGGCTTAAGGTGCCTTCCCCAGCTGTGTCATATCTTCCTGAAAATGAAGGGCAAAAGATTCATGCCAGGTGAAGGGCGAGTCGCCATCCAAACATTTATCTGTGAATGTGGGTCACACCACAATGCCCAGTTGTGTCATTCCCTCTCAACGTAGGAAAAAGTGTTCTGTATCCTGGATACGCGTTCAGTACGAAATTGTTCTCCCAGGATTACAAGGGAAACGCTGGAGCTCAGCAATTTTCTTTTACCCTCGCATTGGGCTTCTGTGCCATCGGGAGGTTTTGTGCCAGACAGCAGAGTGAAGGAGCGCTCGCCACACGCCGCATGTTAAAGAAGGGAAAGAGCCTTCCCCGCGGGACCTCAGAGAGCAGGGCTTGGGCTTTTCACCTTCTAGGTGAACACTGACGGGGTCCTCAGCGTGCAAGTATTTCCCTTCTGCACCCACTGTGCATGTTAGGAAGGCCACGGCCGGACCGGTGCCTTTCACTACCAGTGAAGGCACATTCCCAGGCCGCCCCTTGCAGTCAGAGTCTTTGTTAGGCTGGATGCAATTGAGGACACTACTTTCTTCTTTTTTGCCATCAGATCTTAGCAGGGAATCTCCTTCCTTCTTCCCTCTTAGGCACAATGATGGGGGTCTGCACGCACCCATATCCCAGACGTACTTACGCGCCATGCAAATGGTGGAGTCCCCAGTATCCCTAAGGGTAGCCTTGCTGTCATTGCGTAGGAGTGCAGCTTGCTTTCTGGGCCTGCCTTAATAAGATCTGTGGGACCATGCCAGGTCTCCTCCCCAGCTGATGGGCATCCAGGCCAGTCTCCCATCCACTCCTTGTTTGCAGGAACCTTGTGTTTGTCTCACCTTAGCCTCGTGCCTTTGCGTCGGATTTAATGTGAACTAAGTAAAACCATAAGAGAAACCGTGACAAGTTGCCAAAGACACATTGGTTGAGCCGTCTCTTCCCTACCTTTGACATCTGATTGGAAATACTTTCAATGACACAACTATTGTGGAGTGACTAATCCAAGAAGTTTGAATGTTATGAGACCCTCCCTGGCCTACCCAGTTGTTTAAATGACTTCACTGTTCTTTTGGCAATTTTGTGTAGATGTCAACATCCACTTCCCCCCAAAATAATAACTTGTTTTCATTCATTATTCATTTACTTTAGGCAAGTAAAATCCTGGACAATTTTCACATTTGCTAGAAAGAAACTCCTCCTTTTGATTCAAGTAGTATTTTATTTTTTAAATCTTCAAGGGCTTAGAATTAAATTAACTGCTTAATGTAGACTTGAATGCATGGAAATATCCTGAAGGGAAGTCCAAAAACATTATAAGGAGAAATAATCTGTCCTTCTTTCATGTCACAATCTAAGCTGTTTTTGATATTTTGCATTACTTTAAATTTTCTCTATTTTGATAGTAATTAGTAAAGTTGGCGTAAATTGATTTTTTTATTTGTCTGAAATTCAGAAGTTTTTAAAGTAACACAGAGAAGAAAAAAGTATGAAGTTCTGTGAGTAAAGTTCTATGAATAAAGGTTAATTTTACTAAATCTAGCAAAAATTATTTTCATTACAGTTAAATTCTTGAAAAGGGAAATATAACATTAAAATGCTGTCATATCTGAAACAGAAGTTTAACAGCTTTGAAATGAGATTTGATTTTAAAAAGCAGTTTCTGTCATCCTCTCAACCCTATTCCAGTGTAAAATTCTAAGTGAATGCTCTGATGTATGAAAGGAATCTACTAGTCATTTCAGTCAGTTCAATAATAATCAGTATTTAAGTGGCAAAAAAAACCAAGTTACCCTACTGTTGGATTCAGTTGACTAGTTACATGATAGTTTCTTATGTAAGTGTGGCTTAAGAAAAATATAAATAGTATACAGTTGAAGGTGTTACTATTGATTCACATAACCTATGAGAAATTCTACAAATTTAGTTAATTGCATATCATCATCCTAGAGACTTCCGGTGGTATTCCAGTGAGAATACCATTGACAGTATTACTGCATGGGCACTTAAAATCAGTGTCAGCTCAATTCCAAGATCTGTTTGGAATTGAAGATTCATCTAGTTGAGCAGTCTGAGGTAAGTCAGTTGATCTCTGATTCATCTGTAAAATGGGAATAATAACTTTATCCCATAGTGTTGCTAAGAAGATCAAAGGAGTGTTTTGTAAAGGCAAGCTCCAAAGTTAATTATTTCTATTGTGTAAACTTGACCCATCCCTCTCATAGCAGCATAGCTTGAATCAAAATCTTGTACAGTCCTTGCCTGAATACTACTTACTCCATGATCACCGCCGCCCTTCCCCACTTGGGTCAAGCTCCTCCCCTCTTTTCTGTGCGTGTCTGAAAACCATTTTCCTCCACATAGAATTCTTCATTCCAATAATCTGTTCACTCTCTATCACACTTACGAGGCTATAGACTCTTGAAGGTTAGAGATTGTTTCTGCCTAATGTCCAGCATAGTGCCTGGTACACAGTAGTCATTCAATAATTACATGCTAAATGAGTGAATGAACGCTTGAAAAACTGTACACAAGGTGACTGCTAGATCCTTCTTGCAGAGATGTCACAGTACTGCCAAAGATGGCCGTCCATACGATGTCTAGAAGGCTTATTATAGGTGTATTCGTGTGCGTTCAGCTCTGCTAAGAGCATACTGGTTTGTATTTTCTTATCAGTGACATTGGCAGTGGAAAGAAAGGTGGTTTTATATTACCGTCAGGACTCCAAGTCTAAACGTTTCTTTGTACCATTGTGCTGGAGTCCACCTTGGGGATCTCTGGACTTTAACCCTCGCTTCCCTCTGGGCAGAGTGAGTTGTATACTCTGCTGTCCTACAAGGCAACCCTTATTCTGCAGTCTGAGGTAGGCTGACTTTAAATTACAACAGAAAAAAAAAAAAAAGTTGATGACAGATAAAAATAAAATTAGGAAGATTAGTAACGCTAAAACAAGTAATGTAACTCTAAGTTTCTGTTTTATTTTGCAGTGTTTCCTAAATATGGTAACTAGGCAACTCCATGCTATAAAAGTAAATGTTTGGCTTTTGCACCTGGGGGAAGCAGTTATTCCCCCAAGGCTGTTACTCTTCCTCAAAATGTACACACCCAGACTTTCTTGAATTCTAAAATTTCCTGCAGGATCCTACATTTTGATAAGCTCTTGATCAGGTTGTCTTCTGATTTTTCCCTCCACCTTCAGGAATTTGGGTGTTGAGCTAGCCAACAGACAGAAACGCTCATCCGATTTTGAATGCTTTTCTGGGTCTGGGCATTTCCTATTTTGGTGTTGTATAAATTATTTGTGTCAAAATCATTTCTATAACTCTTCTGCTTGTTTCAGTAAAATAATTTTACCCTGGTGTTTTTGATTTTTAAAAATCTTTTCATTTGGAGCATTCTACAAGATGGTCATTGTCGGAGAATAATAGCTAACACCTACGTAGTCAGTATGGGTCAAACATGGCTTAAAATATGTTCGTGAAGGTGTTACAAGTTCTAAGGGAAAAATCACACCCTGATGGGCCTTGGGGAAGGTTTCCTGTAAGAGGTGACATTGGTTAGGTTATATAGTCCCTGTGTGACTTTTACCCTTAAGCAGAACCATTGGCATTTTTATGTTAACTGACAGACAGGTTCCAGCTGGAAATGTGAGCATGCACTCAGCACCTGGTAACAGGGGTATAGATATAGAACATTGCTCCTTAAGCAGCTTCCAGGAGGAACACAGCTTAGTGCAAGCTTAGACTAGAGCCCTGATTCCCATCCTGCTCTGCCGTTCCCTCTTGGGGCAAATACACTGACCTGTCTCACCCTCAGTTTCATGATCTGTAATATGGGGCTAGTAACAGTTTCAAGTTCATGAGGTAGCTGAGACAGTGGTGATTTCAGTGCAGCCGAAGGGTTGTGAGTGCGTCCTAATCCCTTCTAAGGGAACCGCTACCGATAAGGAAAAGCTTCCTGCCCTTTCATCACAAATAATGGCGACTCTTACTTGGTTGATTTTTAGCTTTGTTTATTTTACAGCCAAGCCCTCGGTAAGCTGGAAACAGTCATCACAGGAAATCAGTTCACGTGGGATGTGTTGGGAAAGTTTGGCTCACTGGGGAACCTGAGCTCTCGTCCCTCCTGTGTCTCCACTTAGCTGGGTGACAGGACACATGTCACACAAGTCTTCTGGCTGCACTTCCTCACCTTTCCCCTGAGGGTGTGGACCAGGTAACCCCCACGGCACCATGGCAGTCACTAGTGCTGCTTGCACGTAGCTGGCCGCCCTCCCCTTCTGTGCACAAGGAGAATTGAACTCTGCCCCCTTGTTATTGCGGGGGACTGCAAGCTAGCTCCGGCCAACGAGCTGTGCGAGGCAGTGACATCTCTCTCTCTCAAGTTAACACCTTCAGTCACAGGAGTCCCTGAGGCTCCCCTTACCTCTTCCAGGACAGAGAGCTGGCTGCTCTGCCGCCCAGGCCCTGGAGGAAGGACAGCCTGCAGCAGAGAACCCGGGGCCCCACAGTGGGCGTGCACCTGGATGACAGACGAGCTACCACTTTGTAAACCACCCATAACGTGGGGCTGGTTGTTACTGCAGCATGATGCATCCATCCTGAATTGCTGCAGGGCCTTCTAGCATAGGGCAGCAGAGAAGACTGCACTAGGAACTAATGTTTAAACTCATAATGGTCCTGAATGTGTGCTCTGGATTTGCAGCCTAGCTCCACACACAGCGTGGATCATGTGCTATTCTCTTGGTCTCTCTGACTTTCCATTTCCCTGTCTGTGAAATGTGAGTAACATTATTGACTATCTTACTGAGCTGGTATAAGGATTAAAGAGGTTTTGCATATAATACTCTGTAGGGAATACCTGGCAGAGAGTAGGATAATTCTTATTATTCTAGTTTTAACATTCTGTGAGTCTTTCTGGATTTCCTGTTGTGTCCATTGAGGTAAACTGAGGAAGTTTGTGAAAAAACATGCCAATGAACAGTGGAGTAAAAAAAAAAGCAAAGTGGCCTATAACTTAGCCCTTTTAGGAACAGCAGCTTCTAATGGGAATTGGAGGCTTGAGACCATCAGTGTCAGATCATTACATCTTAGCCAGCCAGTCTCCAAAAACAGGAATCAAATCCACTAAACAAATCAGAAGTAATCCTCTCTAAGTAGCTGGCATTCAACTAGTGATACTTCCCTACAAATATCTCTTGGGGAAAAGAGATTATGTACGTTTCACCTTGGATCTTGCAAATTTATGTCACACTTTGTGTCTTTAAAGCTTTCCAACAAACATTCAACTGATTATACAGTGAAGGCAATAGCTCATTTGGAATATTTACAAGAAACCCCCATAGAATGAGCATAATGAGAAAAATAATGAAGCAGTAATGATAATTCTCAAGGCTAATAATTTTAATAAGAATTTTTACTTAAAGAGTTCTATACATAAGGAGATTTCAGAGGTTTATAAATATTAAGTTCTAGATGTTCTACAGTTCCTAAAACAATGCCTTGAGCCTGACATTCCAGAAACATGCAGACATCATGACTATTATCAATCTTATTTTACAAATAGATAAACTGAGGCAAAGGAAAAAATGCCTAGAGTCACGTGATGCTTGGACATAGGATTTTGGGCTTCAGTACCTATACCCAAAATCAACCCAATTCGAATTCCACAGTGGGATAATTTATGTTGCAGCCAGTCAAGGAGTTCAGTTGTGTTTCAGTAACTGCTGTAACTGGGTCGTGATAGGGCCATGGATTTTGTTTAGAAGATTATTCAGAGGATTCTGTGTATCTGTATGAAAACAGTTACAGCTGAGATGATAGGTATTTGCAGCACATGGTCTGTCCTCGGTTGAAGTGCAAGGGAGGTTTCACGTTGGATTCTTGGCATAACGTATCCAAAAGGCTTGCCCTAGCCTGAAGGTCACTGCCGAACACGCCTGCCTCCTTGCGAGGTGAGCCAGAGCCCATCAGAAGCTGCGGTCCCTGCCTACAGTTTGTGTAAGCCTTTTTTTTTTTTCTTCTTCTGTTCCATTGTGCTCATTCACACATGATATCCCAAAACAGTTAAGTAAAATGAGGGATATTATATCTGTCACACATGAGAAAACTGCAGTTATGGGTCCGCTTAATGCATTCATTGCTTTTTGGACTCTGGAGTCCCCTAGGCATTGCCACAAATCTACTTGGTAGCCCCCAGTTTCATATTCTATGTGGGACTCTCCAGTGAGGCCAGCATGTGTATAAAAGGTTCATTGTTATTGTTGTTAATTTTTTTCACTTTTATAGCTCAAATGAATCGGCCTTAACTCATGGTAGCAGTCAGGGCCACACAGGCCAAGTACATTACGGTAATCATGTTGTTGAACGAGCTGGCTCCCGGTGACACAGTGAGTGTCGGAGGTCCTGCCTTCTGAGTTAATGCCAAAGCGTGGGCGACATAGCCAGCACGCAGCAGAAGCCCAGGAGCTACTGTCTCCCTGTGAAGGTTTTTGAGAGACCCCTCCCTTCCTAATGTTTCCCTGTGCAGTGTAAGACAGACCTCTGATTCCTGTGGGCTTGCATAACGATGAAGTTGAAGCCCATAGTCGTTTGTTCCTGCAAACGTGTATTGTCCCCGGACGCAGCTCTGACACAACTTGTGCACAGCGTGCTGTCCTCCTTCACCGGCCATGCAGGCTGATGGCTCTTTGATTTATGGTCTCAGGGCTCTGTTTGGGGCGGAGCTGGAAGCTCTTTGCACCTCCCTGTGTGACTCGCAGTGCAGAGCTTTTGTCCAGAGAACTGCCTGGTCCTCAGATGCTCGGGGCGGGGCTTGGCTGGCAGCTTCTGCAGTGGCCTGGACACCACACCTGTGACCGGTGGGGCCGGCATGTAGGAAGCACTCAGTAATGTTAGGGGCTAGTATCATCATTCCTAGTTTCATTATCATGATCTTCATCTTATTAACTACCGTCCTTCCGTTCACCACGGACACGGTAAACAGGGGTCCTGCTTTGATGCATTTAATGTTCATATGCCTCTAATCACCTGTTACTAAACTCTCCAAAGGCTCTTTTCACTTGAACGATCAATAATCAAACAAATGATATATTTATAACATCCTGTTGCACTTTTACTTATGAATCCGTAGTATCAGAGACTGTTTTAATTTTCTGAGACAAAGTTTTCCTGCTTTGCACATAGTAAATGCTCAATAAATATGTTGAATGAATCAATAGTAAATGAAACCTTCAATTCTGTCAACCTAGTAAGTTAAACTCTTAATTGGCCACAGTTAAGAAATTACTAAGTGCCCACTTTGATCACTAGAGTGAAAAGGTTTTCAATATTGCTGCTGTTTTAATAAGTTTATAGCGGGTAAGGAGCTCAGTCCCACGCATACAAGTAACTATGGTTTATATATTTATTCAATCAAAACAGGATTATATATTTATTCGATGATTGTCTCTAGTGTTGTTGTTAGCTTTTGTTGGCCACATACTATGTGCCAGTTTTTAAAGAACTACATTTATTATCTTGTTGAATTCTTACCCAAATATCTATTATCATCATCTCCATTTTACAAATGAAGAAACTGACGCTTAGGAAATTTTACATAAGTTGTCTAAGGTCATGCAGCCTGTAAGTGGTGGAGCTATAGGATATAATCTGTTTAACCTCTGTATTTGAAAAGGTCATTATGTTTTTCCTTTTTTTTGTTTTGATATTTGTTTTTATGTTTGATATTTTATTTATATTCCCCCTTGTTTCCATTCCATATAATACATGGAATATATGGGTGCTATCATTGTTCTGTTGTATATGTTCTTAGTTTAGCCTCAGGTCACTTGTGGAATCACACAGGATCAAATAGATACATCATAGATGATGAAATGCTGAATTGTGTGGCGTCTGCAATAAGTAAAATAACAGTTTTGAAAAAGGAGTGTCTGAGCAGTTGATACATGAGCTTTTCTAGACGGATGAGTCAAAATGTATAGCAGGTGGGGAGAGGGGTGGAGCATACACAAAAAACACAGAAGTAGGGTGAGCGTGCCCTGCAGGCTTCTATGGGAGAGACGAGAGACTCCCCAGAGTGTGTACAGAAGTGTAGGACTCTGTGGTCCAGAAGATGGAGCCGTTTGGAGAAGCGGAAGATGGCCTATGGGCCCCACCTTAAGGGTCTGAACCGTGGTGGAGGCAGGATTAGAAACCAGGTCGATCTGAGCACCAAAGCCAGGGTCATCCCACTGGGGGCTCGGGCCTTTCCTCACTAGCCCCACATCCTAGATTGTTAGACTAGAAAAGCGAACAGCCAGATGATGATCAGCAAGAGGTTTTTTTAACCTCTTAACAAATACTCACAGAACAGAAGTAGCGGTCATTAACTTAGCTATCAAATAAATATTATTAGCATTAAATTACTGTGGTTCATCTAGCAACTGTAAACCTTTGGGGAAGACATGGAATGCTTTGTTTATCCTCTCTGAGGGCACTGATAAAAGTTAGGCTGAAAGTTTCATGTCTGTAATACATTTGTTAATTGAAGTTCTCATTTATTGGTTCTCTTTTACTAAAGCTGTGAGTTGAAATAATCCCAGTGCTCATAAAAGTACTGTCCAGCTTGGAACTGCCCCTCAGAGTCAGGGCTTGAGTTAGTGTAGGCACGTGTGTGCACCCACTCAGTAGCCAAACTGCCCAAAGTGAAATTTAAGGAGGAAAAGACTGATGGATTCTGAAGCTCAGATTCTTCTGCATTTGGACTCAACACATACACCGTATCACATATGTCTCATTTTTTTATATGTGGAGGCAAGATATCTTTAGAAGAGTGTGTAAGTTGACAAAAGAGCTAACTTTCCCTCTTTGGGGGAAAGTGGATGGAAGACAGTCTAGCTTTAATTTGAGTTGAGATCCTGCTGGTAATGACTTAAAGGTGAAGCGACTACACACTGGAGAAGAAAATCATGGGATTCAGCCCTTACTCAGGCTGTGACAGAACAGAACAGATCTGAAGTTCTAGCTGCTTGGCTTGGAGCGTCTGAAAGAAGAGGAAAACGTGAAAACATCTGTGTTTCCAATAGTAGTTGCTTTGTCCTTAGCTGAGCAGGATACCGAGAAAGGTAACTGAACCGTTCCCACCCCACCCCCGCCCCCCAAGGCTTCGGCATCGTCTAGGTGGAGCCCCGCTGTCCTTTGTACGCGGTGGCAATTTCTTAGTTAATATACGCAGTGCGGAGCGTGGGCGGCGTGGCTGAGGCCTCAGAATCAATAAGGAGCCCTTAGATTTAAAACTAATGATTTTCTGTGTTCAGCAAAAGTCAAAATCTCTCAAAGTTGCCATTGTTGGCTCTGATTTTTCCCCAGAGAGTAAGAGAAGGTGCAATAAATCATCATGTTCACAATGCAAATAAAATGCATGTCAGAAGAGACCTGAACTAGACTAGAGATGGATCATGTGAGTCTTAAACATCTTAATTATTTCAGTCTTGAATTGAGCAAACCCCCTCAACCAGCGCCGTGCCAACAGTGATGGTAACAGCAGTGGACACACTGTTTGATCGGGCTGTCCTGCCCACCAGGAGGGCAAGTGTGACCTGTCCAGGAATGATGTCTGTCATCGTTTCCTCCCAGAAGCAATTTAAGCAGTTTTGGATGACGTCAAATGCTTTTGAATGTATCTACAAACTGCTGTTGAATGTACAGAAAATTTCACCAGACGCTCTGATTTAAAGCCCTAGAGAAGGCCACCAGGCTCGTATGGAAATTAGCTAAGCATAATTTATTCATGAAAGGCAGAAAAGCTGAATTAATAAATACATGAGTATATAAACTTATAACTGCATGAAGATCTGTAGAAAATATGAAAGCCAAGCTCCATGTGTTAACAGGAACCCTTCAGGTGTAGCCACTTGGTCCTTTCTTGCAGACAGTTCTGTCTCCTGTTTTGAAAGCCAAAGCGGAAATAAGTAATAAGCAAATAAGTACCTTTATTTTTTGGAGGGTCTCTTTTTTTCCCCTAAAAATATGGACCTGCCTGTGGATGCTGCTGTATGCACATCAATCTGAGAGAATTATTTTTTGAAATATTAATGAAGGCATTAATTCCAGAGACTCAGAAAACTGCTCCGCAGGTCTAACTCGTACTCTCTGTCTGAACCCAATTCTGAGAGCATTTTTTTTTTTCACAAAGTATTGTCCCTTGTGAGACAAGGTCTTGCCTTATTACCAGAGGGATCATCATCTTTTTCCCCTCCTCCTTCCCCTCCCGGTGACCTCACACTCTGAGCGACATCAGCAGCCCTGTCAAGCACTGATTCAGCAGTGCAAGTGTTATATGCCAGGAATTAGAGCGAAATCTACACTGTCACACTTTAAACATTTTGTTAAAGGGAGTCTTGCCTTGCATTGAATGCATTCTGGTGAAACTTTTCAGGTTGAATTCTGAGCCTCCTGGCCACAATGAAAACCCCAGTTGGACTCTGGAAGCCTGAATCTGCATAGGCGTTGCCTAGGATTTGATAAGCAAGCAATGAAACTTATTTCCTACAGTTCTTGTATGTTGGTCAGAACATTCCAAGGGAAGCGTAGTATTTCCAACCATCTTCATTGCTCATGACTTCACTGTGCTAATTAAAAACATTTTCTGAAAGTCTGTTTTGGAAAGCATCAATCCATTTTAGACTTTGCTCCTAGCCAAGAGATGAGGACAGAATAAACAAATGTAGAAATCTTTTTAAAAATGTCTTAATTGAGAATTATAAAAAATACAGGATAAAAGTAAATCATCAAATGCTTTTCTGTCCACAACCATGATCAATGGAGAGGAAGTTTAAAAAAACAAAAGCACGTAGCTCTGTGTGCCAGTCATAAAGTACTTATTAATATTAACTCATTGAATTCTTGTGACACATTCATGAGGTAGGTACCATAATATCCATTTTACAGATGAAGACAACGATGCATAAAGAGATACGCAACTTACTGAGGCTCTCACAACTAGTAGGGAAACACTGGAAATCAGTGATGCTGTGAATAGTTTTAAAGCAAATACCAAGTCCACACGGCTTTCTGACCTCAATGCTTTCAATGTGTTCATGGGATCTAATTTTTCTAGAATAAGGTCTTTTTTAAAAAGGTTCTTTTTAGGGGGAGAGTATAGCTCAAATGGTAGAGCACATGCTTAGCATGCATGAGGTCCTGGTTTCAATCCAGTACCTCTATTAAAAATAAATAAATCTAATTACCTCCCCCTGCCAAAAATCATTAAAGAATACAATCATAAATAAATAAAAATAAATGAAAAGTTTCTTTTTCATAGCACAGATTCTTGCAATGACCTGGACTGATGATTTTGAAGAGAGGTTGTTGAGTGTAGTGTTTTCATTCCTGCTCTTAAACACTCTCCTGTCATTAATTAAACACTCTCTTGTCTAGTAGGCAGGCTTTAGACTTCTTTACTGACCGGTGGAAATGCATGTGTGAAAAGAAGAAGATATGTGTTCTAATTATTGCTGCATAAAAAACCACCCCAAAACTTAGTGGTTGAAACAGTGACACTGTTGATTTTGCTTCTGCATCTGCAATTTAGGCAGCGTTTGGTAGGGATAGCTATTCTCTGCTTCACTTGGCAGCAGTTGGGCAGGTCAAAGGCTTGGGGCTGGAATCCTTTGCAGACACACTCCCAGAGGGTTCTGGTGGTTAACGTTGCCTATCCGCTGAGACTTCACCTAGAACTTTGGCTGGAACACCTGATTGTGGTTTTCTCACATGATTGCTTAGCTTCCTTACAGCGTGATGTCTACATTCCAAGGGTCAGGGTCCCAGGAGAAAGAGAGCCAGGTGGAGTCACCAGTCTCAGAAGTCATGTGATGTCCTTTCCACCATGTTCTTTTGGTTGTGGCTTTCACAGAGTTCTGCCCATGTTTGAGGAGAGGGAATGTAGATCCCACCTCCTGGTGGAGGAGTGTTGACAATACTTCGTAAGAAGAGCACAGGAGATGGATAGATTGGTGTAACCATTTCCATAACTTGTTTTATTAAGCATTTAGGACTGTCAATATGAAAGAAATGTTTTGCAGGAACAAATTCCATTGCTATAAGGATAAGGACCTATTGAACCATAGGCTAACAAAAATACCTGTTCAGAGAATCAAGTTTTGCCAAGAAACCAACTATCAGATAGAGGTACCCAAGGAAGGAAGGAAAAAGCCTTCCAAAGTTAATTCTAGCCTTGTGCCTGCTTCATAGTAAAAGTCTTCAGAGGTGGGAATTCCCCAAACATATGTAAGATGGTTCATTTAGGCTGATCACATCTTTAGCAGTTGCCAAAGGATCTTATACCAGATGTTAACATTCTAGTTTTTGTCAAAGAGCTATGTTGGGTTTTTTTTCTTTTTCGTTATTTAATATAAGAACAATGGAAATGAACTTTTACGAAGTTCCTTCCCTGTAGACTCGAAGTAAAGTTAACCAGACACTCTTTAAGAAAGATGGCAGTATATTAGAGAAATACCATTTACTGAGCATCCAGCCTGAGTACAAATTGGACTCCAACTTTGAGAAACTTGAACGCTAATTCAGAATTTGTGGAACATATGAAAAAACATGGTATTATTAGTCTCTTTATATAAGAGTATACTAATAATCTACCACATGACTTTGAGCAATTTCTCTAGTTATGTGATAAATTTGCACTTAGCCAATTTTACACTGTCCTGCAGACTTTTTCCCAACAAAAGCGGTGTTGCGTATTAGATAGTTGTTCAGGGTTAATAACAAACTTACGTTTGCACAGTGCTTTAAGAATTCCAAAATGCTTTCACATCCATTATCACACTGGATGCTCACAGCAAATCTGTAAGGTGAACGGAATCATTGTCATCTCCATTTTTCATATGGGGACCTGAGAGGCAGGTCACCCTAGCTTGAGGCACTGGGGCAGTAATCCCGCGACTGTACTTCTTGTCTACCTGGCTTTTGCCAACCATGTGATTTAAGTATTCTACCAAACTGTCTGACCAATACATAGGTAGAAAGCAAGGCTCCCTTGTTTTAGGTGACAGCAAACAGAGAGCACATGTGTGTGCTCATGCTGAGGATGTAATAGATGAATCTCTGTGGTTTAGAGGAGTAAGCATTGGAATGGGACTTAAGGGTCTGATGACTCCTTCTTGTCTCAGCTCTGCTGCTCACATAAATATGATTTTTTTAAGATTACTTTGAATTCTAAATGTCTATGATATCATATTATGTAAGTGAAAAAAGTAATTGGTATCAACATCCTTTTAAAAAGTCAAGTAGTTAGGTAGGAATGAAATTGTCAAATGATTTTTTTTTTCCTAATAGAGTTAAAAGGGGACATTGCCAATAGGAAGTTTGAGTGACATTGTAAGACAGAAACATGGAAGGAGGAAATTTAAAGAGTTATTTTATTTATTCATTCAGCAGTCATTTATTGAGTATCTACTATCTTCCAGTCACTGTCCTTATAGAAGGGCACAGAAAATTCTGTGTCCTGATGGAGCTTATATCCTAGTGGGAGGAGATAGCACACAAGTGAAATATAGTACAACAAATAATTCAAAGTGCTATGGAGGAAAGCGGGGATAAAGTCTGGAGCTGGAGGTGACTGCAGTGATAAGTTGTTGGGGAGGGTCGGACTCGCCTTGAAAGTGACATTTGAGCAAAGCCCTGAGGAAGGGCGGGAGCCAGGCTGCGGCTACCTGGGAGAAGAGCTGTCGGGGCGAGGAGTGGGGCCGGAGAGGTGGGAGCTGGAGGGAGGGGAAGGGGTCAGGTCAGAGAGAGAAGAGGGCTTTGCAAGACATTAGGGGCCTTAGAGACTTGTATATAGAGTTTTGTTTTTATCCTGAGAGAGTCGGGGAACCATGAGGGGCTTTAAGTGGCATGATTTGGCTTAGGTTAAAAAAAAAATGTCTGATGTGACAAATTCTCAACAAAGCCATTATTTAAAAAAAAAAAAAAAAAAAACCCTCTAGCTGTTGTTCTTTGAGCAGACTGTTGGGAATAGAGTGAAAGTAGGAAGACAAGGAAGCTATGTTAGGCCAGAGATGGTGGTTACCTGTGGCAAGGGGAAGCCATGGATGTGGTGAGAAATGATCAGATTCTATAGAAGCTAAAGTCAGGCCCATAGGATTTGCTGACTAATGTGGGCAAAGATGATTATGAGATTTTTGTCTTGAGCAACTGAGCAGGTGGCGTTGTCTTTTACTCAGAGAAACCTGTGAGAAAGCAGGTTTGGCTGTGTGTGTGTGTGTGTGTGTGTGTGTGTGTGTATGGGGTAGGATGTGGGGTGGTTTACAAGGCAAAGGATATGTTCAAAGACCAAAAAAAAAGATGAAGACATTTATTATTAATATGATCATATTATTTTACTTTCCAAGAGGATTTGAAAAGGCTTATAGTAAAAAGTACAGATAGAATAAAGATGGAGACTGTTTAAAAAGAGTAAAAGGCTTAAACTCAATCAAAGAGTGGTCGGCCTAAAGGAAAGTTCCTTCAAGGAACAGTAAGTGTGTTTGCCCAATCTCTGCAGAGTACTTGTGGTCAAAAATAAAAATATGAGAGTAAGGTGGAAGTAAAGAGCATTACAACATACTCAAAGGGATTTTGCAGAGGCTTAAAGGTTTCAAACAGGTTTGCAGGTGTTCGGGGAAGGTCATTTTTTCCCTCTGAGGGGTGAAAAGCACAGGAATGGGGTGGCTGAATACTGAGAAGGCCAGTAAGATGCTTAGAAGACCCAGGTGTGAGTCAGGCTGGCCCAGGCATGCCACACCGGTAAAGGGGACCTGGAGGTTGGTTGATTGAAACCAGGAGACTGGGGAAGAAATGATGTCTTCCTGTCAGCATCATGACTGGAATATGCATCGGAATCACCTGGTAGGCATGTAGCACGTCCAGATGCAAGGCCTCACCCAGACCTTCTGAAGCCGAATCTCCGTGAGAAGACCCAGTACTGTCAGGGCATGAAAAGCTCGCAGTTGGTTCTGATGCAACTCTTGGTGAAGACACACGGGAGGAAAGGAGTGGATGGACTCGATTAGCTTTTATATGATGTGAATCACCTAACTGGAAAGTTTTTGTTTTCTGGAGAGAGGGAAGTCATATTGAAAAAATTATTTTGGTGACCCTCATTTATTTTTTCTTTTAATGAATATTTATTGAATACCTAGGTGTTCTGCATTCCAGTGCTGAAGACACAGAAATGAAGGAAATACAGTGTCTGCCCTCGAGCAGCTATTAGTCTATTGAAAGAAGCAAATACATAGGCTGGTAGTGTGATAGGGCAGAGTGTCCCCGCACTGAGTGTTGCGGGAATGGGGGTGGAAGTTCAAGTATTAAGGAAGGTTTACCAGAAGGGGTGTCACCCGAGCTGAAAACTAGTCTAGAACAAGAGGTGTCAGGTCTAGCCTCCTGCCTGTTGTTGTAAATAATGTTTCATTGGAACTTTAGCCATGTTTGTTCATTCATGTTATTTCATTTATGTATTGTCTGTGGCTACTTTAGCACTACCACTGCAGAGTTAAGTAGTTATCATCATATGACCCACTAAGCCTCAAATATTTACTACCCGGTTCATTACAAATGTCTGCTACACGCTGTTCTAGAACAAAGTGGAGAGAAGAAGCCATTCTAGAAAATGGAGACAATACAATGTATGGTCCTCTACAAGGAATTGCAGTCAAAATCTAATCAGGCAGAAGGGAAGTGGTGCAAACCTGGAGAGGGTGTCAGGGATGAGATCATTGAAGACAGGGGGTACCCCCATCTTCGGGAACTTGGACCTTCTCCAGTGCAGAGGAAATCAGTGATGGATTTTAAGCAGGAACACTGGAGTCGAATGAATTTAGATAGATTATTCTGTTGGCTTCATAGAATAGAGATTTGAAGGGGGAAAGTCTACAGGAAAGAAAACTGTTAGGTTTGTCGGAGTAATTGATGCAATAATTAACGAAGGATTAAAAGTTTGACCATAAATTTATAAAATGGAATGTTGTGTAATTGTTATAATAAGGTACACCTAAATTATACTGATGAGGAAAGATACCATAATATGTTCAGTAAAAATAATCAAGGAAACTGCATATACAAACATAGAAAACATGCATGTTAATGTATGCCTAGAATAAATGGAAAGAATACATAGAAAACTGTTCATTTTCTTTTCACTGGGGGAGTAGAATTCGAGGAGACAGTCACCTTAAGTTTTACACATCTGTACTTTTTTCTTTTACAATGAAAATATATCACTTTGGAATCAGAAAAGGATGCACTTTCAGAGTGATTAATAAAGAGAGGGAGGATGAAGGCTCTCACACCATGACTTGGGACAAGAAAGGAAGGGTGACTAGGAGGGCATACATTTGAGAATGATTTGGGAAGCTCAGCTAGCAAAACTTGATGATATGGGAAGTGAAGTCTAGAAAGGAAGATATATTATGTCCAGGTTTCTGGTTTGGGTAACTGGTGAATTATCGTATCAATAATTTAATAAAATAAAATGAGAGAATTTTTACTAATCATTTACTATGTACAGGGCCTTGTATTTGTCATATTTCTAGTGCCTTTAAACTATCAACAACTGAAGGAGGAATTTTTATTGTTTCCATTTTATTGATGAGGAAACTGAGTCTCAGAGAAATTAAGTAGTTTACCTATAACCTGGGAGCTGGTGGCTGGGAACGGAACATGGTCTGATTGATTCCTAAGCTGATATGCACTCCCACCCCCAACCTTAAGTAAAATTTTTAAGAGGAGTATAGATGGGAAAATAAAACCAGTTCAGGTCTTACTGAGTCATCAACATACAAGTTTTGATCTAATGTGATAAGCTGTCAATAAATGAAATGAAGAAAAGAGAAGCTCTCAGATTGAAATTTGGAGAATGTTCAGTTAGTGGTTCTTAATAACTAAAGTTTTAAGAATAATGAATAAAAGACTTTCCCCCTTACTTGTATTTGGATACATGACATTTATTGATGCAGTAACTAATAAATGTTTAAAAGAATTAGAATAAAACAAACGATGCATTTTTGGCATCAAAAATCGTAGGCCTGATTTTGTCAGTTTAACTCAATGACTATTGAGTGCTCACTATGTACAAAGCATACAGCTGCTATATTTTTACCTATTTTAACTTTGTATGTGTTTAAATTTCAGTTAGGGCAAGAAGGAACTAAGATCTAAAAGATGCTTACTTTTTCAAACAGATCTTTGAGCTGATATTCGTGCAGGAAATATGCAGAGTCATTTGGTTCTTCCGTTTTTCTTCAGATCATTACTGGATGTTTTGTTGAGGATTCTTTGTTGAAGACAGTATTCCCAGTTCTGGTTAGGAGTGTTTGGGGTGGAGGTAAACTTAACTGCCAGAGGAAACGCAGCGGGCCTTTGTGAAGGGGAGAGGGAAGCGGTTCCTCATTGTGTCACTTCACCCTGGCATTCAGCCACAAGAGGGGGCCTGGACCAGAGTGCAGTATGCCAGCTGCCTCGCTGGCTTCTCTGCCCTCTGCAGAAGCACCATAGCCATCCGCACTCTGCCGTGGGAAGAGAGCTGCATTGCCGATTTGATGAGCTACTGAACTGGTTTACTAGGCCATGACTACACTTTCCCCCATGAAAGCTGACTTGTCTTAAAGACTTCTAAGAGGTGCAGAAAAATATACTATTAAAATTGACCTGAAAACGCAAGTGGTTTTCCTTTGTGCCATGTCCCGTGTAACACGTTACTTCCTTTTTGGTGTTATTGATTTGTATCCAAATATAAATACAGGCTTTCAGAAAGAGAAATCAGGTTCTTGAGATTGACCATTCAACATAAAGTTTGTACCTTGCATAAAAATGTGTTTTTGACACAGTAAAATACACTCCCTTTTTGCTCATTGAAATTCACTTTATACTGACTTGCTTAACAGCATAACATATATCATTTATACTGCTCTCCTTCATGCTTTTAAACTGTAATATCCTTTCCTCAATGACTACTTGTCAATTTCACTGATCTAGATTTGATTTCATAAATTAACTAGGCCAATTAAGTAGAGAGTTATCATTAGAATAAGAAGTGGAAGCAAATAAATATTAATCTTCCACCTCTGAATGTCGGTATTCCAACACAGCTTTGATCATACTCTAACACTACTTAGTGGAAAAAATACACCCCTCCCTTGGCACTTTAGTATTACCCAATTCGAACATTTACGAGTATTTCATTCATTTATCTCATTCTGAATCTATCTTTCTTTTGGGCAGTTATATTTCTATTTTGTCAATGTCAAATATGGAGAATAAGCAAATACCAGAACTTCATTATTTAAGGATTCTGGTCTTGCCAGTTTGCTTGACTTTTCCTCCTGGTCCCTTTGCTTATGGGACATTTATTTCCAAGACGTGGGAACCTCATCATATGTGCCTGCAGTGGTTTGCCTGCTACCCATTCTTTGTACTGTTTTAGTCACTTGTCTTCCTTGCAGATGTCTGGAAACCACTCAGAGATGACAGTGTTTGACAGAGAGTAACATTTTCAAATGCAGCCTATTTTAAAGAGTGTTTCTTTTAGAAAACTTAGGGATTTCTTCCTCATCTCTCACTTAAAGGATTGTTTTTACATTCTTGGCATGAATCTTGCTTTGTCTTCCTTGGAAATGGAAAAAGAGTTTGCCAATAAATACCCTTCTTATAAAAATATTTCATACACACAAATGCAATTATAAAATCACCCTTTAGTCTTTTGTTGCCTCCTGCATTTATTAATGCTGACTTCTTTTCCAGTCCTAGTCACAACCTTTCCTCTTTTGCAGAGGATGGGAGAGGTTACTTATCTTGGAAACCTCTCCATTTCTCCCTCCTTAATTGGAGGAACATTAGATTGCTGTGGTAAAGGCACATCTTCCCAGATTATCTCTGAAAACATCGTAAGAGGATATGATTCAGGGGTCCATGGGGAAAATCAACTTGGGATTCTTATGTTTCGATGTTAACTCTGCTCTCACTGTCCATCCATAACACCCAGTAGGGGTGACTTAGTGGTCTGTCACATGTATGTGCTTGTGCGCGTGCGCGCGCGCGCACACACACACACACACCCCACTTAAAGTCACATAAACAGCTTATGGAACATTTCAGGACCCACGAGGAAGGGTAAATACTGGATTTACATTTCCCCACTGTTCTGATTAAACATTTTGCATCTAGAAGCTGGCAAATCAGAGCTTCTTACTCAAAGTTCACTTCCCCCTTGCAGCCTTTCAAGCCTCAGTGGTTTTACCACAGTGATCATGTTTCACTAAGGATTTTAAACAAGACTTTGCCATTGGGCAGCCTTTGAAATAGTTAGCTTTGCTTCACTATTTTTTGTAACTTGCCAAAAATCACAAATAAAAGGGTCTGTGTCCTCTAATGCTTCTTCTCTGGTCATTATCTTGGAAAATATGCAGAGTCTGATCCAAGTAGAGTGCTCCCCAAACCTCGCTGTTACTTTGAGAATGGTTTTAATGAGGCTTGCCGCTGAGCCAAGCTCTCCTGTTGGGTTATTATTTGGGCATGTGGAAGCCCTAGTGATTGATCTGTGTGGGGGAACTGGCAACACTCACATGCCCTCTGGGTAGAGGCAGAGCCTCCAGCAGGAAAAATTAGGGAAAGAGAAAAAAAGGAGAGGAAATGTTTATCACCCATCTCTAGCGTTTTATGGCGGCGTTATGGTGAACTAGGAGATGGATGTGTATATTCATGGATTTTGCACCACTTTAAGCACTAATAACATTAAATCAACCTTAATACTTCATGCCAAATGTGCTCTAAAAGAGGGAATAATGGGAATTTTTGTTGACTTTAGTAAGGCATCAAAAGTTACACTGGAAACACATAAAATGCTACAATGCAGAGGTCACAATTATGCTAATATCATGATAATATAAAATATTAAGTCACCAAAATGACAGGATTTACAACCCACTATCTCAGTCCCCAGAAACCTTAGAGATGAGCTCATGGTAAACACAGCAGCCTGTACTCCCAAGGAGTCTGATTACAAATTTAAATATGTATATGATTAGAACTCCGCCAGCCTCCCACCCCTTGAGACAGATGAAGTACAGTTTGATTTATACCATACCTGAAATCTATTGTGTCAAGTTCAGTCTGTTTTGCAGAACTGCTACCAGGTCTGATGAATTTTGTGTCTTTAGCCAGTTGCTTGTGGGAGAAATGGGAACTGCTGTTAATGATCTTGAATAGCCCTGTGATCTCATGAACTAAGACTTAAACACTGATCCAGAGTAGTCAAATATTTGAAAATGGAATACTGGCCAATGGAAAATGCGATCCTTGTGTTACCATCTTTTTTTGATGTCCTGGTTTTCGTGCTGGGGTCCAGGATTGAAAAGCCTTGACCCTGAGCCTTAATCTCAGGGCCTTCCATTTACCTTTAACTCTGCAGCCCCCATCACATTGAAGTCTCTCCTTTCAGGGAGTTCTTCAGATGTAGTGACTTTATCAGTGGTCCTAGTTATCAGGGAAGGTAGGGCCATCACAGCCATGCAGCTTTCCTAATTATTGCCAGTTCTGGCCGAATATTACTGACTTCTCTTCAACATAACTATATCATATGTCAATAAAAGGCAAGGTAGAATAAACGTGCAGTGAAAGTGTAGTGTTATTGGAAACTGATGCTCTTGGATATTTCTTTGCAAAGTCTTGGTTTCAGCTGATTTTGTTACACTGACTAAAGTCAGCAAATACCAGTTCACAAGGGGCATACTTTTCTTTTACAATGTTAAATGCATGCATGTTGCCTGCTTATAGCTCATTCTGGCAGGGGTAATAAATATAGATGTTTACCACCACATTATTTATCTATCTCGCTTTCTCTCTAATTGTTAAATACTCATATAGCACATATTTATTTATCATTAATGTACCATCAGCACTGCAGTTACTAGTTAGCCTCTCCCAGCAGAACGTGGGCTAGCCTTGCCCAGAAACTGGGACGCTACCAGCTGGGATCAAAGGCACACTCACCTCAATGATCGTTCAGGCCACCTCTTTACACACCTGTCACTATGTCACATCATCAATGCTAATGTTATCGATGACAATAAAATAAAACAAGTTGCCCCCAAAGGAATTCCTATTCGCGTGCTGTTAGGAGGAGCTCTAAAGCCGTGTTTTTAAAGTGCAGCTTGCAATCCCTAGAGGTCGCAGCAAAATTCTTAGAGGAGTTGGCAGCGTCAAAAGAACACTGAAACTCTACGGGCACTTTTCCTAGGTCAATCCCTCCATCTTAGCAAGAGCCAATCAATATTTTTTGATCTCCAATTTTGAGCAAAACTCTTCTTGTGTTTAACCCTTCTGGCAATCCCCTTCTCTGCCAGTTCCCTCTTTCTGGGACAAAAGGAATGTGTTCTTGCTTTTAACAGGATGGAAGTTTTGAACACATTTATTTTCTTCGATTCATAAAGAATTGCTGAGGTTTGCGGGTTTCTCTCACATATATGTATATAGAATATGGGAAAGACATTTCCAACATTATCAAAATGATGTTTGTCTCTAAATAAATGGAATTGTTTTCCCCTCTTTCTCTGGAGGCTTGAGTTGGCTCTCTTCCCAAACGCAACCTTTTGGATAATAAATTCCTTTTGAAAAGAAGCACGGAACCCTTTTGATGTTATAAATAGTACATGTAGTAGAAGGGAGAGGGTGGTGTAATTGCAGCACAGGGCTGAGAGACGTCTAAAGGGTAAAGTAGATCTTATTTTTACTCTGTCGTTAGTCACATGTCGTGTGCTTATATTAAAAGATACATTTTAATAGGCATTGTCAGTTTTTCTGTCTGTTTGCCCCAAATGTGGCCTGAGTGATTCACAAATATACAGATCAACATGTGCAGCTGCAGCTCGACAAGAGACTAGGTGGGGATTCAGTGATCTGCTGCTGTCACGGGCCTTCAGGCAGGCCTCCATAAGGCAAGTGATGGCCCAAGATTAGTTCTGAACAGCGAAAGATTTTGCCGTTCCATGGAATGCCTGAGGAACTCCCAAGGCAGTTAATTCATTCCCCATCCTTCATTCTCTCCCCCACATCCTGTTTCTCCACGTTCCTCTTTCCGCCCCCTCCTTCTCAACTGCCCCTGTGTGCATCCAAATACACAGCTTAACAACATCACTTCTCAGTGAGAGCCTGCTGTCTTCCCCGCCGTGACCCTCTTTCCCCCAAGTTCCGTGCTCTGTTTTTTGGCATTTTAAAACTCTGAAGACATAAACCTCACCGAGCCTATGTGGCGGTGAGGCCCAGCACATCAGTAAATGTCACCGAGGTGTCAGCCCTTTACATCATAACTGCAGTTCATTTCTCTGCATTGACAGTGATGCTTATACCGGGCAAGGATTAGAATGGGCATATTTCCAGATCTTAATTACATCAGGCATAAGGATGAGCAACAGCATTTTTCTTTGGGGGAGAGGAGGGGAGGAGGGAGAAAGAGAAGAGGGAGTTCTGCTGAATTTGGCCATCTAGAGCCTCATGTGTCCCCGTTTATCAAGAGATAATAGGATTAAGCTAAGCTATGGGACTTCTCTGGCTTAATGCTGCCTTCAGCAGGGGTCTAATAAGGATAGATATAATTGGGTAAATGGCGAATAAGAATGAAAAAGTACAGAGTATAAGCACAATGCTTAGGAATAAATAATGACAAATTGGATTGTGTCCAATCTCTGCAGACTTGGTTAAAATCTGGCATCCCACACTGAACTATAAGGGGTAACATCTTTCTTCTTGCCCACCTTGCTTCTGTTCATTGCAAATATCAGAAGGCATCCTCTCAAGTTCATCTGGGGTCTGTCAGCACTGCTCACTTGAAATCAAGTAGGAACTGTTAAGGAACATTCAAACAGGGTTAAAGAAACAGAGTAAATTACGTGCCTAAAAACAAATGTGACACAAATTAGAGTTTGTTTCTTTGACCCTTATCCATTTACAGAATTTACCCCATTAACAGCTGGAAATTTATTTTCACTTTCTTCACCTAAGAGGAAAGCAAACATATAACATAGCCCCAAAGGAGTAATTAATTAGATCATTTGCTGACATGGATTTGAATAGTTTATTTAAATACAATTCTGTTATTTATTTATTTTACAACATTGTGCAGGAGGTTGAAACTCCTGTTCTAATTTGCACTTAGCAAGGATCTCTGAAAAAATATCACAGCGAAGGAAATAAACAAAGAACCACTGATCAAAGGGCCACATTCAGAAATGCATAAAAGAATTTCACCAAGATAAGTGTTTCAGTGATTAAAAAATAAGGGACAGGTTGAGTTGGGGGGCGGGAGGGGGATAACAAGACTGCCTGTTTAATTTGTATTCCCATGGGCATATTTTAACAAATATAATGAGTTCATTGATTAAAAGGTAAGAAAAGAAATAGTAAAAATAAAGGATGCCAATGTAGGTAAGAAAGCTGTAATGAATATGCAGATTATCACAACAAAATGAAGACTGCTTTTGCAAATAGACCATGGAAAATTCATGAACTCAGAAGCAAGTTAAAAAGCAAAAAGATCACTGTACAACCTATCAAAGGATAAAAGTTGTAAATTCTTCCCAGAAAAGTGAAAGGTCCTTCAAGTGTATTTTCAAAAGCAAGAAGTGAAAGTAGAAAATTAGTTCACCAAAGATGAATGTTGATTCTACTCTAAAATTAAGTAAGGTCTTTTCTAAAAAAATAATGAGGTATTAGGATAGATATTGATATTCACTGCCTTTAGAGAGGTAAATGGCCTCATAAATGCTTGTGCTTATTTAAATGTCTTCATTCTGTGGACTTTTAGGGAAACTCTTGCCTAAACAGCCACATACACGCCTTTGTTCCTCCAGCCTATGGGATTATAATATTCTGGTTACTCTAAGTGTGGAACTCAGAAAACTTTCTCCCCAACTATGTTTTCCCATAGAGAATTGATGGAGATTCCAAGATGGCATTTCATGAGGGGAGTGTCTCAGAGACGGACCCTAAAATTCGTAATTTTAAAAGACCTGAGAGACAGAGCACCCTCCACCTACCCTCACCCCAAAGCCTCCTCCCCCTCCCGTATGCCTCCTGGTCATTCTTGTTCCATATGCATCTCCCTCCCTGTCCTTTGTCCCCTCTCTCTCATGCCATCACTTCTCACCCGGGTCCCCCTGTCAGAGTGGGATGCCCACCTCCTGCTTTTACTTTCACTTCTGCTCTCTTCACTTGTTCTCAGTCTTTTTTCTTACCTCCTTTTTCTATTTCTCTTTCTTAGACTCCCTTGGAACTAAAAAATTCTTTTGGGATTAGTTTAAAAAAAACCTTAAATATGACAGTGATGTACTAAATGAAAACATTTTCATGACTCATGAATCTACAAATCCTTCTAAAAGAAGGTGGTCAAGCATTCCTTGTTTTTTAAGAAAAAGCACAGTGCTAGATGGAAATGCGTGTTTGTGGTCTAGGTGTGGAAGGCAGGGGCTGGGAGGTGGTGGACCCGATACAGAAATTTGCCCTAAGGGTGTTTGTGGGCTCTGTAGGCTCTTTTTTATACTCTAACAATAAAAAGTTGGTGGATAGGTAACCAGTTTAGGCTAGCATTGGATATTCAGCTGTGCAGAATATATCAGGCTTCAGCACAATTTAGAAACAACTGAACAGAAAAATGACTCCATCACTAAGCGGCTCAGCAGATCGGGGGCTCTTGTCCCCGCAGGACACCGGGGCCTGCTCGGGACCTAAATCAGTGTTGGTGTGTTTGCCCTCACCAGTGAGCTTGTTTTTCACTTTGTTTGGACCGAAAACCAGGGATACTATTTCAGTAGGGCTGTACATTTACAGAGTTGTCACTTACATTATCTTGAGCAGAAGAACCACCAAAGGCAGCTGGCCTCGCCCACAACCTAGGGAGAAACGAGTGACTGAACTGGGCTCTGGGTTTTCACTAGGTTCTAAAGACTACATCCGTGGGATCCAAGCCCAGCACACAGATGCCCTCAACACAGCAGGCACTTTACCTAATGGTGAACCATGAGGGATCGTGGTGTCAGGTGAGCAGTCACGTTGCAGGGGCTTCAGGATCTTCTTCGTTAGAAAGGTGACCACAGGATTATGAAACTGCTCAAGGGAAATGGTTGTCATCTCACCTGCATCCCTGTCACCAGGCCACTGCATGAACCAAGCACCTCTCTTGAACAGCTTTCCCCTTTCATCAAAATATGCCCCTCTTGTCCATCCAAAGTCAGTTTTGACTGCCTTCTGCCTGGGTGGTGACAGCATTCCAGGCTAGTGCCACCAGAAATACCGTCCCTCTCCCCAGTACTTAACAGTTAAAGATTGTGTATTTCTGCAGCTTGATATATTTTTTGAATTCTACTGGGTAATCTCCTGGTATATGTTTATTCAACAAATGTTTATTAAATGCTTACTGTATGCCAGGCCCTGTTTCAAGGCATGGGCAATACTCAGGGAACACAACACACAAGAAGTTCTGCCTTGATGGGACTTATATTTTGATAATGGATGTTAGACACTAAATAAATAAAGGGATCATATGACATATTGGAAGGCAATAAGTCTTATCCAGAACAATAAAGCAAGAAAGATCCAGATATGGGTTATCATGGATGGCCTGGTTATAGGTGGGAGGAGTGAGGGAGGAGGGGAGGCCTGAGTGCGTGGTTAATGAGCACCTGCCGGCAGGCAGAGGGGAGCTCAGTGATCTGCTCCCAGAGACTACAGAGTATCTGGCCCACAGTTCGCAGTCACCAAGTGTTTGCTGAACAAATGGCAGTCCGTACTCTGCCTGTCTGGTTCTTTCTCTTCCTTGGGAACATTACCTCATGAAAGGGGGCTGATACTGATTTCATTCCTCCTTCCCGTAGTGCGTTTTATAGAACTTGACCAACAGGAAGCACTGGATAATGGCCCAATACCTGACCTAAAGATCAAAATAACCAGTGAGGGTGGGTCGAATAATAACACAGGCATCGTGGTTCGTCACAAATGCATTTATGAAAGTTAACTGCTCTCCTTTGTGAATGTGTGTGGGGAGGTGGATAACACTTAGAGGGATGTGGATTGCAAAGGAGTCACCCAGATCACGTTCACGTTTTCCCGGGTCAAAATACCTGCTCAGTAAACCATCGTTCATAGACAGGTACATCGTTAGTAAGGTCGTTGTTAGACTGATGAAAAGCTCCTCGTTCCAGAGATCTTTACTGAGCTGCCAGCCTGGTGTCTGCCTATAGTTGATAGAAACAAATGTAGTCTGGGGACTGTTAAACTGTAGAGCGGGACACAAATCAAGGCAAGAGGGATTGTGACCATGCTGAAGCCGTCAGAGACTCCATTTCATTGTGGCCCTGATGCAGCCCAGAGGGAGGAAATCCAGATCATCTGAGCTTGAGTCGTCTTTATTAACAGGAAAGAACTGTTTAATAGAAGGGTGAAAACTCATGCTTTCAGTAAATAGAGCTGATTCATTTACAGGGTTAGTAAATAGTCCTGTTGGAGAAGTAAGAAGGGATAAATGTACAACCAGTAAATAAAATCCAAAGACGCATCCCAGTTCTCGCACGGATAGACAGCTTTTACTTGCTGGGTTAGTGATAAGAATCTCTCACAGATTCCTCATATGCTTAGCCTCGTCTTTGTGTAAAATTCTGCCGCGTTCCAAATTATCGCCAAGAATCCATCTTCCTGAAGATGAGACACCAGGAGCAACGGAGATTGGCTAAACAGGAGATGTTTTGAATGAAATGCATAGTTTAATCACATTCTACTTTCAGAAAACTACTTCATTTAAGTCGGTGCTTGCCTGGGGTAATAATTTATGCTCCACACTTGAGTAATCACCAGGAAGATTGCTCAGAACCCATCCCATCACAAACATAGCCACCAATATTCATGGCCTAAAGTACACTTCTGAGAACTTTGGATCTACATAATCTCAGCAAAATTCAAACCTCCAGATTTGTTATGCCCCCCTCCCTTTCAGATAGAATGATTTCATTTCTCATGCTTCATAGTAACATTTGGAAGTGGCTTCTTTCCTCATAATGAATGGGTTTTAAAAGGTAATACTTTTGAACATTAAAAATGCTCAATTTTCTAGGAATATTTTGTCTCATGAAAATTGAAATCTACAAAAGATCAACAAAGATCATTTATTTTTAAATTTGAATTGTTTTTACAAAATCTCCTTCACCCTGGCTCTCTACATGTTAGAATTCATCTAAATCAATAAAGCATATGTGGATTTGTGTTTGTTTTCAATTCTGTTTTTTCAATCCCAAGGAGGGTCGCCACAAATGGATGTTTAGGTTGTGTACTGAACAAAAATGTCACATCTAAGGAATCATAGTATTCGTATTAGAGGCAGGCTGTGTGCCCCATATCCTAATTGTGTATATGAGGAAGGGAGAGTATGCATACAGCAGGTTTGCCAGCATAGGCAGCCTGAATAAGAGGTGCTTCGTTTGGGCTCTGGAAAGGAACCTCAGAGTAACCAGGACTCATTGTATGGTTGTCCAAGTTGTGCAATATAATGCAAATATCTTTTACGTGAGGAAGGAACATAGTTTTCTCATTCTCACTATATATGGGCTGGCTGCTGCTCTGGCGGACATGCAAGTCGTGGAGAGAAATAGAAAATGTCATGGCTGCCCACTGAGTAGTGTTTTCCCACTGGCCTCAAATTCCTGCTTTAAAAATTGTCCGTTCCTCCCAGCATCCTCAGCTTTCTCTTGATTTTTTTCTCAGCTAATCTCAACCCCAATGATACCTTCCTTTCTTAGCTACCACTAAGATTTGTAGAACAGACTGAATTACTAAATTACCACAGAATCTGACGGTGTTTGGTCAATTAGTCAGATGACTCTTAACCAGAGGCGATTCTGGACTGACGGAAAAGAGTGAATTTGGTTGTGACACTGGGCCGGGATTCACTCCACCTGGCTGAGTGGCACTGCCTATGTGAAATTATGACGGAAGAGTAATTGCCCCCCCGGTTTCACTTCTGAGGCTCTCAAGGAGCCTTGCTTGACGAGGGATCTAAGCGGGCTGGTCGGCGCGCTCAGAGCCCCGCGCTCTGCCCCAGCGCCATCGGCGCCTGGCCCAGCTGCGCAGGCGCGGCCCTTCCTCCGACGGGCCTCGAGCTGCCTGTTATTACGCTGTAATTTTTCTTCACCTAACCTTTAAACTTGCAAGGTTTTAGTTACCTCATCAATCCAGACCAAACTCAGTAGACGTTTCACTAAAAAGAATAGAGACAAAGAATATCACTTTCCTGATACTGTTCAGCAATTTTCAAGCCGCCTTGGCCTCCTATTGGGAGACTTCATGCTTGGTTTGTTTATGCTCTCAGATGAATCCTCCGTGTGGTTTGAGGTGTTTATTCCAGTGGTTAAATTTGAAGAGGTGAAGAAAAGTCAAACTCTCCCCAATATTGCCTAGGAGGAGTCTAAAATAATTGGTACACTTTGAAACATTTCTTACATCTGAGGAAGGAAGAGAAGGTTCCATTTGTTCGTAACAGCAGAGTTTTCCAGAATTCTCTCTGGGCCAGAGAAACTAAAGTATAGATTTGCTTTTTCTCTAAACATAAGGGTGCTGATTTTTTTTTTTCTTAGCATGCATAGCATATATTATTTTGTTAATATAATTTCCCACTAAAATTTTTGTTTCATATTTCTTCATTCCCTTAACCAAATCCCAGACATAATAGTCAAAATTAGTGGATCATCTTTCTGAAATTAAGCATTTTAATTATGATTATTTGATAAGCATTTCAGACATACTTACTCATATATCACATAAAATCAGAAATAAGTGTGTATATCAATAGCAGTTTAATCCCAAATGGAGGCTTTATTTAAACTATTGAGGACTTGATTACAGGAGCTTCGAGATTAGAAATGAGATTTACAAGTGGCTAGAGGGAAATATTTAAATATCTTTGCTAAAGCAAATTACAGTCATTTTTTAAAAAGACTTAAAACATGAGTGAGCTAAGAATTTCATCTAAGATACCCTATTACTGAATTACACTTCTTTGTGTGATCATCTCTGCAGCTTTTTAGAACACAGCTTGACCAGAAGCAAGGAACATCTATTTTGCATTTTACAGCCAGCAATGTGAGCCTTTTGGGGAGACATGAGTGCTAAGTAATTTTCTATTTGGATCCATATAAAACTGAGGGTAGACTTTTGCAGTATACTAAAAACAACCAAGTAAGTTTAGTTTCTGAATACCTTTGGCTCCAAAATAATGCTCCTGAGTTAATCATGGAGCATTAAATAAGAATTCCAGATATAGTTGGATTTGTCTTTCAAATTTAAGGGTGTACATGATCTGGCTCCCACTACCCCTCTGATGGAATTTTCCACAAAACAGGGCTATGTCCTCAAACCATCCAGCTTGCTCCTAACTCAGGATCTTTGTACTTGATGTTTCTACCTGAAATTCCTTTGGAAAAGCTGTGTATCTGGCCCCCTTTGTGCAAGTCTCTGTTCAAGTATCGTATTGTCAAAGGTCTTTCCCAATCACCCCCAAATAAAAGAGGACCTCCTAGCCCCAGCTTTTCCCATCATCCTTTTTCTACTTTATTTTTCATAGCATTTACTGGCATATATATTATATAATCATTTGAATATTGATGTTGTTCATTGTTTATCTCTCCCCGTCTCTCTCCCTCCAACTAGAGCTGAGATTTACCTGTTCTTTTGTATTGATGAATTTCTTGAGTCTCCAGATATATATTTGTTGAATGAATAGATTTAATTCAAACAAGCATTTATTAAGCATTCAGTATATATAAGGCACTGTTAGGTGATACAAAGGTTATGTAGCTGAGTGTCAGGTTTCCTAGGAGAAAGAACGATAATTTATGTACAAACGAAAGTAAGAAAAATACCGTAAGAAGGGTCTAATCAAAGTACCATCTGTATGAGGAGAGAGAACTTGGATCTAGTCAAAGTGGCAAAAAAGGCTAATGGAAGAAGGTAGTGTTTCCAGATGGACCATGAAAAGGAAGAGCTTTTGCTGGCTGAGAAAAGAGAGGAAGATATTTCAAGGATGAACAGATTTGAGTACAGAGAGATAGGAATGTTGTTTGTGTTTGGGGAGTAACGTTTGAGTGCGGCCTAAGCTTAGGTGTGAAGGACAGGTTAGAGAGACAAATGGAAGAGAGATCAGGAACCCATCGCGCGGTACCCTCAGGACAGCTTGAAAAATGTGAACTTACGAGCCCGTGGGGATGCAATGAGGAGTTCTGAGGAGTGACATGAGAAAGGCTTGGCTTCGGGAAAATTAACCTGGCTGTGGTGCAAGCCCTGGGTCAGAGAAGAAACAGTGAAGCCCGATTAGGAGTCCGTTGCCATTCCGTAGAGCAGACCGGTTGTGGCCTGGCCTGGAAGGAGGTAATTGCAAGGACTTGACCATGAACAGAAGGGACGGGAGTGAGTGAAGAAGAAATTGATGGCTCCAAGCTTGCATAACTGGGGGAGTTGTGTTGCTTTCCTGTAAGTAGGATAATTTGGGAAGAAGGAAGACCTGATTTGGAGGATGGGATGGTAAGCTACGTAGGGACATTAAGACTAGGATATGATCAGGACATCCAAGCATTTGGGGCTCCTGAGGCATTTTGAGCTGTGAGACACGCCTGAAGAGAGAGGTGGGAGCTAGAGATAGAGACTCGGGTGTCAGGCGCGTGGAGGAGACCGAGGTGGGCCGTGGGCTGAGACAACTGAAAATGAGCAAGTAGGTCCCAGTAGGGAGGAATGTGTGTGGAAGGAGGGAGAGAAGAGATCAGGGATGCTGGGGAGGGTGGAGGGGGTTGGGGCCTGGGTGACCGAATCCCAGACAACTTGGGTGGACATGAAGTATTGGATGGTCCAGAGGCTCTGCACTGCCGAAATAGTGAAAAGGATGAAAGGCAAGAAAAATATTCCCAATATTGTAAGTTTAATGTTACTGGCAGAGCAGTGGTTTCTAGAATGGTAGAGCAATTAAGGAGAAAATGGATTAAAGCAAGTGGAAATACAAATCACAGGTCATTTTTTCCAGTAATGTTATACTGCAAGGAAAGAGAAAAATAAGATGGTACTGGAATGTAGAAAGATGTTTTTTGAACAGAGGAGAGAAGCATATCTGTCACTAGATGCAAACGAATCATTAATCTGTTACAAAAAGCCCTTCCATTTGATTCTGCCAACAACCCAGGGAGGGTGGCAGGACTAGGATTGTATCTGCCTTTGACAGATGAGAACAAGGATGCTAAGCAGGGTGAAATGATGGGCAAGGTCACTCATCCACCCATTCATTTGCCGTGCGTTGTCTGCTGTATACCAGACACCATGCAAGGGGCTGGGGATTCAATGATAAAGCAGATGCATACCATCTCTGCCCTCACTGGGCTTGCATTCTAGGAGAGGCAGATCACACACACACACCCCAAACTGGTAAGTTGTGTCGGTGCTATGGAGGTAATAAGGGGCAGAGATAGGGACTCAAAAGGGAAACCTTCTTTAGATAAGGGGCCACTTCCCTGAAAAAGTGACATTTACATGGAGTACTGAAGGGTGGGAAGACCCTAGGGTAGGGAAGGTGAGTTGCAGGAGAGAAAACAGTATAGATAATAGCCTAGATAATAGCCTAGAGTGAAGAGGTACTTGAAGTTTTAGGAAACTGAAGGGAAATAAGCCTGAAGATAATTTAATAAACAAGCACGATGAGGGTAGCACAAGATACATTTGGAGAAAGAAGTAAGTCACAGAGGGCCTTCCTAGCCAGGCAAGTCTTTGAGTTTTATGTTAAGTAAAATGGAAAGCCATGACAGCGTTTCTAAGCAGGGTAGTGACCCAGTTGATGTTTTAAGGTGCTCATTCTGTCATCTGCATTAAGGACAGGTTGCAGAGAGGGAAGGAGAGAAGAGAGTGTGAGGAGAAGAGTGAGGAGGGTCCAGCAGGTGTCCCTGAGAGGGAAGGGTGCGCTGGACCAGGGCAGGGCAGTGGAGGTGGTGAAAAGTGAAATGGCCCAAGATACACTTCACAAGGAGAATTAATACAAGTTATTGGTCATTTGCATATTAGGGAGGGTAAGGAAAGAGTTGAAGCTGCCCCTAAGTTGAATTACTGGTCAAATGGTGGGTCCACTTACCATGGACCGATGGGAGAGGAAGGGAAGGAGGGCAGCTCTGCACGACACAAATCCAAAGGGCCAGTAGGCAGCCACTTTGTAAGCAATCAACAAACTATCCTCCAAAGCCAGACACGTACTTTGACCACACACTCTAGCTATCACGCTCCTTGGTATTTACCCAATGAGTTGAAAACTTATGTCCACATAAAAACCTGCCCCCAGATATTTATGACAGCTTTATTCATAGTTGTCAAAACTTGGAAGCAACCAAGATGGCCTTTAGTAGGTGAATGGATAAGTAAATTGTGGTACATCCAGACAAAGGACTATTATTCAGCACTGAGAAGAAATGAGCTATAAAGCTATGAAAAGACATGAAGTTATCTTAAATGCATATTATTAAGTGAAAGAAGTCAATATGAAAAGGCTACATATTGTATGATTCCAACTGTATCAGATTTTGAAAAAGGCAAAACTATAGAGATAGTAAAATCAGTGGTTGCCAGGGGTTAGGGGAGAGAGAAGGATGAACAATTGGAGCACAGAAGATATTTAGGGCAGTGGAAATACTCTGGCTGATACTAAAATGGTGGATACATGTGTCCAAACTCCCACCAAGAGTGAACCCTAATGTAAACTACAGACTTTGGGTGATTATGATTTGTCAGTGTCAGTTCATCAGTTGCAACAAATGTGCCGCTCTGGTAAGGAGTATTGATAATGGGGTGGGAGGCAGGGGACTATGCATGTATTGGGGCAGAGAATGGGAAATCTCTGTACCTTCCTTTCAATTTTGCTGTGAACCTGAATTACTCTATTTAGTCTTTAAAAAAAAAAAAAAAAAAAGAGGCTCACTGTGGTAAAAGTTTGAGAAGACTTGAAATACCCAAATGGAGATGTCAGAAAGGCAGTGACATATTTCAGTCTAGAGATCAGGGAGTATCTGGTCTGGGGCTGGGTTGCGTGCACATTAACACTGGAGACCACAGAGACTGGAGTGTGGGCAGGATTTGACGCGGAGTTACATTAGGAGGAAAGCCAGCACAAGGATGATGATGCAGATTTCTTGACTCCTCATCCAGGATTCCTTCCTCTAAATCCTATCCATCACTTGCTTCATTAGGCAAATATACTTAGGAACCAAATTGTACGACTGAATCTTAATCTGGGCTCAGAATGCCTGCTGACGCCCACTTGAGCTGTTGATTGGCAGTGTTTGTTGTGTGGCGTGGGGTATTAGTGGGTCAGAGCCCGCTGGAAAACCCGACCTAAGTGCCCAGTGCAGAGACTGTCATTCTCTTTCTGTCTTGTCATACCCTCTCTTCCCCCCTCCCATCATACGCAGTCTCAAAGTCTCTCTTTCCGCATACGTCATAGACCTGACATGCAAATGTTATAATGGTGCCTTCAGATTAGTCTGAGAGGGAGGCTGTTTGGTTCCCAGAAAGTTCCCCAAAATCTGGCTTTGGAGACCTAGGCAACCTAAAATGTAAAAATACATCAGGTAAAGGATATTACTTCCATCAGAATACGTTAAAAATGTAGATAACTTTTTCCTGGATGGTTCATCATATTCATAGAACTGGCTCGGGACTTTGGGGTTTTACTAAATAGAGCTGTTTGTCCCACAGATGGGAATATGTGTTCCCTTTTATGCCTGTAAATTGGATGTCACCTGGGCTGGACAGCCAAGTGGAGCAGCTCCCTGCCGCCTCGCTGGCACAACTGTCGGTGTGCATGGAGCTGGCAGGGCTGGAGGAATGTGCTTTAGTTTTAGTTTACATTCTCACCCATTGGTACTATATGTGTTGAAGAAGCGCTTTCCATATTGAGGCTCCGTATGACAGTGTATAACACCAGCATGTGCAGGAAGTGTGAATATGGGCAGTGATTTTGCTGTTCTTTTTAAAGATGTTCATATTACAAAGCAGGCAAGCTAAAAATCGTGCCATTCTGCCTGATTGCTACAGCAGTAAACCCTTCATCTGCTTCGAAGGTAACAGTAAAACTGCAAAATGTAGCTTTGAAGACCCTTGTGATATTTAGTGTCAACGGGAGTTTTGTTTCTCTGCCTTAGGTATCTGATGTGCATTAAAGAAGTGGACCAAGATTAAACTTTATTTGTTTAATATTTTTAGTGTAATTGGATTTAAATAAATTGACAGACTGAATACAAATCATCTACATGCAGTTTCTGCTCCTTTGGATTGACTGTTTTATTGGACTTCTGCTTCCATGACATCAGACTTTGTACTAACATACAGCAAGCAGTAACTGCAGTACTAAATATAACAATATGCCTGTATCAGAAAGAGTTTTGATAGAATCATGAGGGCTGAGATTGATTTCACTGAAAGCAGAGACTGTGCTGATATAGAAAATATTATATGTTTTATTTAAAAAAAACAGCAAAAAGTTATTTAATAAAAATCACACACATTCCATTAGTGGAGAAAGAAAATACATCAGCAGAAGCCGTGCCCATAAAACACAGCGTGTACCCCCCACTTTAAAGAATGCACACTTGTGTTTTAATACTTAACAAATATGATTAGTGATTACTCACATTGTGTTTGAATAAAACATTTTGCAACTCCTTATGAATTTTTCCTTTTAGTTGAAATGCAGTATTTTGTGCTACATGTTGGCAGATAGGAATGCTGCTGTTTCAAGTGCAAGAAGAGGAACCTGCAGAACGTGTTATAAATTGGCTGGCCTGGGACGGGGGAGATGATGAGATTGTCGCGTTTCCTGCTGAGTGGCACATGCTTGTTTTGTAATACTGCTTTATGAGGCAGAGATTCAAACAGAACATGTAGGCCCAATTCAATACCTCAGCATTGTTGATCTGCTTTTTATTGATTTTTCATCTGCTCGAATCTAGAGTTCTTGGTGGGTTTCAGGAATGTTGTAGCCCAAGGTTGCAGTGGAGGAGTTTTAATTAGAAATGCATTGTTTTCACTGAAATGTTGTGAGCATTGTGTTGCTTTTGGGCTTGGCTTTACCATATTCACAAAGTAAGATCTTTTCCATTCAGGAAAAAAAATGTTGTCTTTATGCGAGGCCAAGTCAGAGTCATAAGGGCTTATGGATTTTGTGTCTGAGCATCACTGAAGATGGTGGCATAGCATGTATACATTTGTTTCATGGACAGATAAACAATCTCATATTAAACATGGAGACGTGTTGCCTATCAATTTTGAACTCATTATTTGCCTGATCAATTTTTCATAGCTTTTCTGTTCTATATTACTAATTACCTTATGACACTTGGAGAGAAAATTGCTAAACGTTTTTATGCCATTTGAAATGACCATCTAAAACCCAGTTATATTTCCTTTTTTTCCTTCCTTACCATTGCCTCTGTTAATTTTTCTCTAGGATCCATTGAACAGTGTACAGTGACATTGTAAGTGGGTTGTACTTCACATCAGTGCCTTGTTAATGCCATTCATTAATCTAGAACCTTGAGCTTTTTCCAAGGCGGTTAGATATTCCATATTTCCGTGGAGTTTGGGGACAGGGTGACAGCTTACATACAGCTTCTGCAGCCAGACCTCATTGGTTGTCAGGTCGCTTTTAATACTGATAAACTGGAAGGAAGGCAGGTGAATCTGGAGCCTTGGAAGGCAGGAAGAGAGGCCCAGTGGCACACACGCAACATATACCCTCATTCCATCACCCCACGCTGTGCTGGAACAAATCGAGCCTTTTTTTGTTTGTTTATCTCCCTGTTTGCTTTCTGCACCTGGTGAAGAATGAATTCATGTCCAGGAGCAAGCTGCCCTCCCGGGGAGCCTCAGATGCCGCTGCAATAGCACTGGCAGGCTCGGCCACCCTCGAGCATTTTTATTCTGGGAGACCAGTTAGAGCGCCCCAAAGGGCAAACCCCCAGGCCTCAGAGCATCCGTGTAGCTCTCCCTGTGGGGGCCGAGTCTCTTTGTTCTCTCTTTGAACCTCAGCACAGCTTCCTCCATCTTACCATGATTTCAAATATAGCACATGAGCAACTTCAGGAGCAAAATATTTAGGGATCTGGTGAAAAGTTATTATGAATAAATCCTCCAAAATTAAGGTGAAAATTGCTACATATAGAACAGCCATTTCTTTGCTATTTCCAAATAGCAGTCCTCTTGCTGCCTTTGCTGTGGGAGATGAATAGGTAAAGTTGGTTTTTTTCTCATTGCCCAGTGGAGGATGTGGAGAAGAGACTGACTCAACATTGTATTCAGGGATGAGGGGAGAGCCGAGATGTCCGGATCTAAGATTAGGTTGTGCAAGTCCTTCGTGGGACAAGACTGCTCAGGGTCTCTAGGTGGTGTTGTCTGATGGAATTTTCTGGATGATGGAAAAGTTCTATTTTGTACAGCCTAAAATGGTGGGCACTAGCCATACATGGCTCTTGAGCACTAGGAATATGGCAAGTGTGACTGAGGAACTGATTGTTAAATTTTCTTTAATTGTAATTAATTTAAACAGCCAAATGTAGCTACCATATTGGACAGTACAGCGCTAACATCATAATCACAAAATTTAAAAAAGTGCTTTAAATAAATATCCTAAGTCATTCTGAGTTCATCTTCAGAGGACAAGCATGATAAACATATTTTTATTAGTGGGAGAAATAATGCTTTATTCTTTTCTATAATACTTTATTCTCCTTAAGGCCCTAAGGATTGCTTGTGGGAGTAAATGGCTAGGCATATTCGTTTATAAGACAAAAGCATTGTCAGTATTTGCATAGTATCATATCTAGCTGAAAATGTTTGTGAGTGTGTGTGTGTGTGTGTTTTGAATTATCTCTGCTGAGATATGCACATATCCAAATACATGGTGTGTGTAAATCAAGCATCCAAGTTGTTGACCAAAATTTTTTTTCACCCAGTTTTCTTAAAATTACACCATATGCTGTGTGTTGCCAAAACTACTGGAAATGGGTCAACTAGGCTGAGTTTTTCTTGGGGTTACGTCAAGAAAGTCCTGTGATCAAAGTGCTGTACAAACATTCAGAGATGTTCACAGGCAGGGCAATAATCGCACTCACTCAGGGATCTGTGCCGCCTTCAATACAGACGTGTAACTCCATTAACATTAATAGGACTTACGCTCCCGTATCGATGAAGAGTAAATCCCTAGTTAGTAGTGAGAACTGTTACTACCCCTACTGTGATAATAGCACTGAAAGATTTTAATGTCACTGTGATAACAGGTGCATGTTTAAGTTTTTTTTCAAACAATGCAAAAGTTGGCACACAGTCAAACATGAGGTTTACAGACCTGTAACTTTCACAGGCGGAAAATGTTTTTGCTGATGAAGCCTGGCCCTGAGTCTGGTAAGAGCAGATAGAGGAAGAGTTTCTTCCTTTTATTTACTTAGGGGGACACGAATTTCTCTCACTCAAAGAGGAGAGTTGCTAGCTTTCTTCTACCCAGTAGGGTCATTATGGCGAAGATTTGTAGGAGATTTCAGGGACTGATATTTAAAGCAGTGGCCTTTCATCCCTTTTAGAATGTAATATGTAAATAGGAATGCACTGGACGTGGTTTGGCTCCTCTTGGTAATGGAAGGGACACGGGACTGAAGCAGGGAGCTTCCTGTCCACGGCAGCGTGTTATTGATGAGCTGGCATTTGCCCTGGGGCCCTCCCAGAGGATTGCTTACATCTATTACTCACACACATCGATTGGTTAATTTGATAATTCTATCACCAATCGCCTGGTGTCTGACCTTTCGCCATGGCAATGATGGCAGGCTCTTCATTTTTACATTGCAGACCAGTTAGATTGACCTTTTTGAGGAGAATGTCAAGGTATCCCTTGATCTTAACCTGTCACTATATTTGTTAGAACTACACTGTCCCTTAACCTTGATTTATGGTGTTTCAGCACTCAGGATGTGCGTTTTGTTTGTTTTAAAAATCTCTCCTAAGATATGTTGATCTGAGGAGGGGACCTTCACAAGGAAACTTACATCCTTACCACATGAACTTTGTACGCAGGAACGGTCAGCTGCTCTGTTTTTCTTTCATTTGACAAGTCCGTTTACACTTCCCAGGAAACTTCTCATAATTACTTTGGTAGCAAATTGAAATGCAAGCCCTATGTATGTGAGGTTTTCTGAACTTGCTTCCTTCTACCCCTCACAAATCGATGAAACTGGTACGACCTCTTTAAAGAGCTTCTGAAAATCAGGGACAAGTATTATGGTAAAGTTCCATTTGCACTCATAGTTTTTCATTCTTTTTTTTTTTTTTCCACTCTCCTAATTTATACTCTTGCCAGAGGGAAGAAATTGTCTTGTCTATGAGCTGCTCCTTGGGGAGCCATACCAGGGCATTGCTCTGTGACTCTGAAACCGTAGATTTGCACTTCAGTTCAACTACATGCGGAATGAAAGGGAACTTTCTCGCCGATCTTCCTGTTTGTGTTACACACCCACATGTTGTGTATATGCAGACACAAGTACCTCATTCGACCGTGTGGTCCTTGTTACCTCAGCCTGCTGTGAGATGAGAGATGGTCTATAATTAAGGCTCTGTCATTATCTAGCTAAAAATAGAGGGAGGAGCTAGCCCCTTTGCTTCCCTGTGACTAAAAACCAGCCAAACCAATTTCACTAAAATTTAGTAAAAATAAAAACTGTGCTCCCAGGATGAGAAGTTGCATGCCAAATTTCAGCCTGAAGCGAATTTAAATGGCTGAGTTATAAACCTTTCATAAAGGATGTTTTGTCACTCACTAAAGATAAAAAGGCTCCTTTTTTTGAAAAGGAAATTATCTAGGCACATAGTCTTTAGCGGGGATTGTTGCCATTTATTTAAAGAAAACACAATTTTAAATGACTGGGTTTTTGAGGACTGAAAGCAGCAACTGTGTCTGAGCAGTAATTATGTTTCATAATTTTGTTTAGCAAGTATTACATATTATATGAATAGCATCACAGTAAAAATGATTAGCATTCATACTATGCAAAATTCTGCATATTAAGAGCTCCGCAGTAGTGTCCTCCACACAATACATTGTAATGGCCCCAAATTACATTGTGTCAGTCAGAGTCCTCTGTCCCTGAGGCCCTCCCTGGAGCCCCGCTTGGTGCCCGTGCTCAGAACAGGCCTCCACTTGACACCGAGCACTCGGGGAATGGGCACTTCCAAAGCAGCCTTAGAGAGACTTCTAAAATTGAAACAATAGTTTCGTCAATGACGTGTATGTGTTTTCATTATTCTGCAAGCCTACTGAGATACCTGGCCCTGGGTGTCCACATGGCAGTGTGCGTGCAGTGTTGGGGTATGCAATGAACGCATAGCCCACACGTTCCTCGGTGACCTCTCGGAGTGATGTGTGATGTTTCTGCCTTAGATCTTATGTTTGAAGCCCCAGCGTCTCAAAGCAGTTTCCCAACTTGGGGATCAGGCTGTGAAGCCAGACAAGTGGTGTTTCAGCTGGGGAGAAGCATAGAAACTGGTAATGGGACTGCGGTCACACCCGTACCTGCAGGGACCCTGCCTCTGAGGGAGACTTGGTCTGAGACATGCAAAGGTTCACGGGTTACAAATAATACATACGCAGTGAAAGCTATTTTTATTGCTACTAATGTTGTTTAAAAACATGGATGTGCCCTCCTATTTTTGTAATTTGTTTTTCGCAGTGAATGACTTTCCTTATAAAGTAATAAGTTAGTAATATATAAAACTAACATATAATATATATACAGATGGATAGAGATGGATGGATGTACAGTTGAAAGAGGCGGCTGTAATGGGTGAAAGAAGTTGTGTAATCACACAGGAAAACATTTATTTAAGAACATTAACCCTGTAGAAAAAGCTCCAAAACAAGTGACCATCCATGCACTTAAAACTTACCTGGAAATTTAACTTTCTCCAAAAACATCACCAGGAAAAGCACTGTGTCTAGACTTGGTCCCTTTCCAGAATCAGACCCCAGAGACTATTAGAATTCTTTTGCTTTGATTCTATAAATGGGTCCTCAGGAAAAATAGAAAATGAAATCTGAGAGCTGTTAGTACTCTAACTTTTTTTTGTAAATACTCTGCAAATCCTTGGAGGGTGAAGTTCAAGCTTTAACCGATTTTTAAAACAAACAGAGGGAGAGGATGAAACAAGTCTAGACTCCTGCTTTCCCACAGCACTTCCAGGCATGGCTTTATTATCCCACCCCAGCCACCTGGAGACAGAGCAGCCTTGTCCTGAGATCACTGGTGACCAGCAACGCAACTGAAGGTCTAATGAATCCTTAGTAACTGTGTGCCTGGCTCCCACGTGGAGCTACGTCAGCACACTTTTGATCTGGGTGTGCCTCTCGATTAGTTTAAATCTGGCATTTAGCCAAGGGGCAGTGTTCATCAATTAAAAGAGACCTTTTTAATCTGTTATTGATAATGCACATTTGTCCAGTATTAGTGACGATATTTGCAGGCTAGACAGGGTCCCATATGCTCAGACATGCCGATCCTTCTGCTGTCCGATGCCTTCTTTCTCACTTCTCTACATTTCCCACTACTTCCAACAGTTTCTCTCCGGCAACCTTCTCATGGTGAGGCATCGAGAGAAGAATGCCTGTCCTGTGTTTCTTTTCCTCCTCTGCCCATCTCCAGGCTCTCTGTTCTGCTTCTGTCTTGTGGAGTCTGAACAGAAGAAAGGAATCAAGGGTTGGCTACTTTTCTCTTATATTCTCCCCGTTGTCACCGCTGTCCCTCCCTGAATTCTTGTGAAACTGTAGCTTCAGAGTCAAGAGTACCATATACAAGACAGAAACAAAAAAGGTCAAACATCTTCATGATTATTCTGCAAAGGAAGAGAGCTTGAGGACGGCACCTGACCATGCGGTGCCCAGCAATCACTGAGCCATACATCACCAATCAAATCCACAGAGGCTGAGTTGGGACTTTTCTTAAGAAAAATCCCACCTAAGGGAGGATAATTTTTTAAATCTAGGAGGTGGGTGGAAGAAAAGGCTTTTAAGAATCCCAAGTACTGCCATTTTTAGTTTGAAGTTTCAGTAAACTATGTGAATTTCTCCCTGGGGTATCTTTCAAAGTAGGTTTCTGTGCTCTGAGAAGAAGATGCAGGGGTCAGGGAAGACCCTTAGCTTGGTTTGCCACCTCTCATCAGTGCAGTGGAACCGTCCGGAATCTGGCACAGATGTACCGGGTGCGGCTTTCACTTAACACGGAGGTGACCCGAAAGGTCACGATCTGCGCTAGTGGGAGGTTTTAGTCTTCAGGGCATTTTTTTCTGAGACCAAATTATTGTTTTTATTTCCATCAAGAAAAGAGTTACCAGAGGAGAATACAGCCCGATTCACAGAAACACTATGCAAACTTCGTCAGATAGGATTCTTATCTGACCTGGCTGTTTATTAACTAGCTCTTTTAAACTCCATTTAAAAGATGTAACTTTTGGAGATAAAACCATAAAACCACGCAGGGCAGGATAATCACAGCAGAATTTGTTGTTGTTGTTGTAGTAAAATATGATCTCCAAGCACATTTAAATGCTAATCTAAACTAGATGTAAAAGTAAGCTTTGACGGACGAGGAAAAGGCTAGCAGGCCAGTGTAAGAGCTAGTGGGCTGTCCCAGGCCACAGTCCCCAAAACATTAAACACAAATGGAAATGGTTTGAATTATTTCACAGGAGTAGAACATGGTTCCCTGCTAATAGGAAAAATTTCTAAGATACGGATGTTAAACTCTGTGTAGTTCTTAAAATGTTGATAGTTAAAATGCTTTCTTTCTCTTTGATTTACATCAAGAGGAATTACTTTTGTGATTCTAATATCTAATGTTAGTTAATAGAAGACATATCAATATATAATTTTATATTTCCTTAAAAACAGATTCTTACAGGAATGATGTAAATTAAACAGTCAGTGTTAAACACACCTTATGTGCCCATCCTTTCTGTTAGGAGCTATTTTAATAAAGATTTTCTTTGCATGGAAAAACAAAAAGTAAAGTGGAGTGAACCTGAAGACGAATGAAAGTTAACAATAAAAGTTACAACCGCCCTTATTATAGTGGCAGCCTGAAAGGTCAGTAGCTCGGGTATATGTATTTTGCATAATATGTAAATAACTGGATTTATTGTCTATGAGGGGCAATAGTATTAAAGGTGAATCTGAGACCTAAGGCTGTTATTCTCTAGAAAACCGCAGCCTTTTCTTAAGAGGTACTAGTTCGCCCTTCCCCGTGTGGCTCGGTCTCCTTTGCAACAACAAAAGAACATGTTGTGACCTCCCTGTCACACTTTGTCCTTTTCCCTCTCACCACAATTTTTGAATAGGATCCTTCAGGTTTCTATTTCTTGTTTCCTATCGGTCTCCTCTCTGGAATCCATGTTTCTTTAGCCTCGGAGAACAGCTCCCGTGTCTAGATCCCAGGTTCACGACCAGGGTGTTAAGAGTCCGAAGGCACCACTGAGCCTCAGGCGCAGGCGCGGCCGGCAGCAGAGGCGCCCTCTCTGCAGACCGCCTTCAAGGGATCTGCGGGTTGATTTTTAATTTCAAATGTGCTAGGTGTCCCAGTCTCTAGATTGTGCACGTCGCAAATCAAGGAGGGAACTGTACTGGGAACTTTCTCTGGAGCACGTTTATATGTTCAATAACAAGTGAATCATTATTCAGGGGGAGGACCAAGTGAGTAAACCCTCTAACGAGCTGCAGTATCATTTCCTCTAATTCATCCAATTGCTCCCCATCCAAAAATTAATTTCAAGTCATGAGGGTAATATAAGAAAATAAAATATTATTTATAGGTTCCCAAATCTATAATAGCATTAAAAATTATCTTGGCACTTATTCTAATATACCACAAGTAGAATAGACTAAAAGTCTATTAAATAAAAGGCAGCTGGCAGCTGGGGGTAGTGAGAATATTGGGGTTGATTCTTCTCAAAACATCTTCCTGTTCTGCTGTCTGCTTTCTGTCTCTACCTCCCATTTAAATGCATGTTCTCCTTTTTTCTTTCTTCCTTTCTTTTTTTTTTTTTTTTTTTTTACCATTTTGGATCTTTCTCCTTTCCTTTCCATCCTTAACATTTCTCAGTGGATAAGGATCTTTACCTGCTGTCAGCCCCAGGGCATTCAAATCTAAGTTTCTGACCATCACCTTAATTGCTGTTAGACAAGACTGAGTGCCTTTCTGCCTCCTCTACGCAGAACTCTGCTCCGACCCGACTTCAGGTCCCTGCTTAACCCGGCTCTGTTCATTTCTGAAGTGGTCTAATTTCATCTTCGGTTTTGAATGTTTTCTTTCTCTGCCCAAAACAAAAATGATCGCAGAACCAAATTCCGTCCTTGTTTTTCAGAGAACTCCCTAAAAATACGTCCCTCCTCTACTTCTTATTCCTGTTACCAAGTAAATAGTTTTGTTTCCCTTTCTGAACATTGTCTTTTGAACCTCTCTTTTCTGGGGATATCGTTTCCAAACCTCTTTCCTTAAATCTTCATCGTATCATAAGGTGACTCCTTTGCATCTAGGTTTCCTTCTCCTCCGTCATTCAGTCCTTTCCCAAAAATTTAACTGACCCCGCCCCACCAACAGAATCTGCTTCTTACCAGCCTGTCTTCTGTCCTGTAGACTGAGCCACCAGTTTGGGGTCTTGACTGAAGTAAGAACATTTCATCCAGGAATTATGGAAGCTTCCAAGGTCATGAAAGGGTCTAATACACTCCAAACTTAGCTACTCACAAGGCAGCTATGCTCCTTATATTCTGGTACCATCTTTTTCTTTACTGAAGTACAGTCAGTTTACAACGTTGTGTTAATTTCTGCTGTACAGTGTAGTGATTCAGTTATACATATGTATGTATATGTATTTCTTTTTGTATTCTTTTTCATTACAGGCTATTACAAGGTATTGAATATAGTTCCGTGTGCTGCATAGAAGGACCCTGTTGTTTATGTTTTATATATAGTAGTTTGTATATGTTAATCCCAAACTCCCAATTTATCCCTCTACCCCTCTCTTTCCCCCCTGGTAACCACAAGTTTGTTTTCTACGTCTGTGAGTCTGTTTCTGTTTTGTAAATAAGTTCATTTGTGTCACTTCTTTAGATTCCCCTTATAAGTGGTATCATATGGTATTTTCTTTCCCTCTTTGGCTTACTTCACTTAGTAGGACGATCTCCATGCCTTCTTCATGAGCAATAATTCAAGCAATCACTTTACCAAATAATATGCATTAAACCCTCTCAAGATTTTTTTTTTTTGTAAACCCTTCACAGTTACCAGAATCTAACCAGGAATACACATAAAATGGTAGCAGAAAAAGAATGTTAATGCAAAAACCAGAAGTTTTCTTTGTCCAGTTAAAGGTCCCTGCTAATGCACACTTTGTAATATTATAGTATTAGCCACACATACTGTGAATGGCTCATGCCAGTTGAGCCACTCACTGACTCAGAATCGAGATACTTACCCTTAGAATGATGATAATAATGCTCATGCCATAAAATCGTTCAAGAGAATAAAGATAATATATGAAAAACATATGGGGCACATTGTAGTTGCTCAATAAATGATCAAAAAAAAAAAAAAAGGAAATAACAAGACCCTGATTGGTAAGATAGAATGGTATCTTTGGACTCCATGCCTCTGAGGTGTTTAACGTGACCTATTGACAGAGTTTCTACAGGCCATGTTGTGCTATTTCTTACCTCTTTGTAAAAGAGGGCATGGCAGTGGAGCAGAGCCTTACATCCTTATACATAACTGAACCTAATTGAAAATATGATTCTTGAAAAAAATGCATGTTCCAAAGAGCCTGATGGGAAATACGACTTGGCTCATGGGAAAAGTGTGAACCCCTGCTAGAAAAGATGAATTGAAGGGAAAGCTGAAAGAGGGATTACTCTCAATTGAATCTCTTTCCTATTCTGCTTTGCTCATCCTTTTTCTTTACATTCCATTTTCTCCCTTTAGGGGGAGGATTTATGTTGATGACAAGAAACGTCCATAATTTCAATAGGAAAGGACAAATTTCTCTGCTATAAGCTGATCAGTGGAAAGGATACCTAAACATTTTTGCATAAGGCCCCATGCACAGCAGTCTTATTTAGACATTATGTTATCTAGATATTATTCCCAGGTTGCAAAGATAAATCTCAGTCTGAAACTATAATTGCTGTTACCAGTACCGCATAGGATGTGGAACACTGCTTCCAAAGATTTCCACGCAGAAAGTATGGAAAGGCTTAGTGGTGCACTGACATCTTTTAGGGAAGAGAGCTACCAGTGGATCTTGAGTTCCAAACTTGATCATAAATGAGAACCCTATTGTGTATAGCGTGGACTGAGCAGGCTACCATCTTGAATTCCTCTGCGGACTGATTTACATTGCCAGGCCTTTTTTTTTCTTATGTTGTATGTTATTGTGCTTGGCAGGAGATTTTTATATCACATGTGCTTTGAAGACTTCACAAATACCATAGAATATGTAATGCATTTACAAAACTACTAACAATAAGAGCTGGCGTGAGCTTTAAGAAATGTGATTCCCAAGACTTTTATATTTCTAATCATATGCAGAACAAACTGGTTTACTTAGCTTCCTTGGCATATGGGATGGAAATTCTCTAACAGTCCCCATGTAGCATTTTAAATTGGCTGTCCATTTTAAAGGGTAATAGCCCTTTTGCAGTAGAATTAAATGAATTAAACTGTTAGACTGGAGGATTCTAGGAATTCACATATTTTTATTCAGAGCTGCATCCTTCAGTGCTGATTTAAGCAAATATTTATTCAGCACCTACTATGTGTTGGCAGCTTTTCTGGTCATCAGGGAAATAATATTGAGCAAAATAAACATAGCTCCTGCAATAGTGGTGCTTACAGCCTTCGGGGGCATTACAGACAAGTACATGGGCAGTTACAGTTAGTGTTACAATAGCAGAAGACCCGTGTGCCATGGGTCCTGTGGGAAGAACACTCAGTAGCCCAGCCTTGGGAGGAACTGACAACTACAGGGGCAGTTTGGAATTAGGCAGAAGCGGTGGTGGAAGGAAGTGTTCCAAATACAGGAGAGAACATATGGAAAGACAAGCCAATATTTTGTTTATCTCCAAAATTAAAAAAATGCATATTTTAGACAACTATTTGCCTTGAGTGATTTCAATATAAATTTTGGGTGTTTGGCAAGACTACCAAGTTAACATGCACAAGTGGTTATTCAAGTGTCACGATCTCAACATTCTCAGTCCTTTTTATAAGTGTTTCTTAATGACCAAAATACACTTCGGTCAGTCAAGTATTGATCCTGGAGAACGAATATATTTTAACATCTAAAACTGTAACTTACAATTGGTACCTCAATATAAATATCATAGCTACATAGTAGGTCCTAAATTGAGGGTGGTTGAATATTAAGTACGGAAAGTGGAGAAGAGTTGTACACACCCTAGGAAAAAAAAAGTTTCTTCATCCCAACTTTAGCAATTTCTGTTTTGGTACCCTACAGACATGTTCCTCAGAAAGTTTTGTAGAAAGCCTACTTGCTAGAAATTCACAGGAGGTGAAATAACATACAAGCTATTAAAAGGTCTTCAGGCAGAGCTGGGATTAATTTCCATGCCCCTCGGGAGCCCGTCCTCACTCCCTTACCACACAAATGGAGTGTTGGTGGGTAGGTTCAAAATTATATACCAACAAGTAAATTAAAAATAACCTAGCCATACTTAGATCACCTAGATTTGTCTAGTTTACTCAGTTATTTATTCCAAACAGGAAAGAACAGGTATTTCCAAACTCTAAAATGTATTTTGTATCTCCTTACTGTCAAAAGATACACAGTTGAATACAAATGCAGAATGCATTTGAATAACCTGATGTCCAGTGGCCTCTAAGATTCTTCACGAGCGACCTCTCCTGCCCCTGCCCAGGCTGCCTCTCCAACTCCGGTGCCCACCACTTCTCCCTTGTCCACCTTCCCTGCCTCACCTCTTCCTCCTTACCTGACATTATTTTTCACCATTACCCTCATTGCCACCTGAGATGCCAGACACGTATTCGCTGTCTCCCTCCAAACCAGATACAAGCTTTGCAGGGGCAGGGATTTTGCCTGTATTGTTTACTACTCTGTCCTCCAATCCTAGAACAGAGCCTGGCATGTCATAGGTGTTCAGTAAATATTTGTTTGTTGAGTGAATAACTAAAAATTGCAGAAGCAAGAGTTATCTTTCCACAGAGGAGTGTGTGTGTGTGTGCATACACACATGTATCTATGACTTTCTCCAATCTGTGATGTTCTACGTGGGTGAAAGATACTGTCTTAAGTGATTAAATGGGAGGATTAAAAGGAAGACTCATTCCTTATATTTCACAATCAAATGTATGACTGGGTGCTTTTCATTTGTTTGTTTTTATAATTCCAAACACTCTACTAAATGTTAACAAATAACATGCTGGTTATAATGTTATCATTTGATGTTTTTCCATACCAACTATCTATTAAATAATATAAATCTACAGACTTTGTACTAACATGCCTAAAGACTGTCTTCGTGGAACGTCCGTGTGCGGTAGGCATCCAGAAGCCACAGGCGATGATCCAGTTAACCCTTTACCTTATTATCATAATGATCATCAAATATGTACTGACCATCCTGTCCCCAGGGGCAAACTCAGATTTAGGCGGTTCACCCCAGGGTCACTGTCAGGGGACAGCTCCTCTCCTATTCCCATACTTCAAGTAGAGCCTCTATGTTCTTCTCTTATTTTACTTCACACCCCAGAGGTTCATTATCCCTGAGTTGTTGACTTTGAAAAGGTTCTCCCATTCAGTTGTGAACCTTCCCAAGGTCAGCATTGAGCATTTTGAACCTAACAGGGAGCTCTTAGAATCTAATCAGGATCGAAGATGTCAACAGTAAACTCACACAAACAAACAAACAAAAATCATTTTGCTCTTTGGGAAAATTAAATAAAAGAGCCATGTCTTCCTCATCACGTGAGCTGCTGTGGCCCTAATAATATCCATTAGGGACTGTGCTATTCCTTCTGTGGAAAGTGAATGAGTTAGATTACCCCCACCCGCAGCACCAAAAGATGTAGAGTATTTCTGGTGTCTTACTGGTGCCTTTGGGATGACAGCCCAAATGAAGGGTGTAAGGACACAGTGCAGTGCTGTGGTTACTGGAGAGAAGTTAATAGTGGAAAAATGTCTCGTCATAGAATTTGCTGCTGTTTGTTTTCCTTTATGTTTCTAGTAATACCTATTTGTGACCCAACAGAAAGAAATACTTTAGACTGCCATCTTGTGTGGGAATTAAGAGAACCGGGCAGTGAAATAAGTGTACGTAAACCTTGAGCATTTTGTGTCTGTTCATTTCTGGCCAATGGAACCTTCTTGATATCTTCAGGCTTTTTGATCCTAAAGATGGCCACCCCTTCCTCTTGATCTGTTCCCTGAATTGCTCACAGTGTGATTTCTTCCTAAGTATAGACAGATTGTTATTTGTATTATCTAACCAGTCGTAAGAGTCTTTGTTGGTTTCCATCTTCAAATGGAATTCCCATTCAGTTTTAGCCTATTCTCCTCCATTTTGGAATATACCTCAGCCATAGAACATGGAATTTCTTTCCAATTTTACAGAGTTCCAATTATTCAGTTTTGCAAAAATCTCTCGCTAACTTTTTGTTGTCTAGTATGTATCAAGATTTCCTTCAAGACAGGTAATTTTTCTGTGACTATGTGATCTTTTTTTGCTTCTGGTTTGGGGTTTGGATTTTTGGGGTGCTTTCTCTTTAGTTGTTTGTGGTTCACGTACATACATGCACACTTTTCTGATCGTGATGTATAGCTAGTTTTCATCCTCTCTGCGTGTGTTTACCAGGGTTCCTGTCATTCTTAAGATTAAACCTCTCTCTCACTGAGCCCCAACCCCCATCAGGAGCCTGACAGACTGAAGCTGCCACCAAGGGGCTCTTCCAAGCACTCATCTTGCCTTGGAAAAGTTTGCTAAGGTTTCATTCAATCCCTTAGTCACCAGGGCATATAATATTTTCCTTGTTCCTCCAGGAAGGAGCTGCCTGTACTCAGATTTCCAGCTTTCCCAAGTTATGGCAAAATCAGCAGAGAAACCCTTACAGCCAAAGGAGCAGAATAAAATTTACAAGCAGTTTGTTTGGGCAAAGGAGCCAGCTGCACACACAGTGCTTGCTGTTTAATTCAGAACAAAATCATAGCTGTCCTTATAATTACGTGACAAATCACCACTTCCGGATGCATTACCCAGTGCCTGCAGAGGCGCGGCCTGGATTCCCCCCAGAACTGGGCGTGAGTAAAATGATGGCTAAACAGGATCCTGGGATTATCCTGAGTAAGGAGAGGTAAGCTTGAGGAGGTCTCATTGGCTGAAACCAGGCTGATTCAACATGCTGTTGTTTCAAACCATGTCAATCCAAAAGCCTCCAGAACATATCCTTCCTTTTCACTGAAAAGTGCAGATGACTCTGGGCAATTTCTTGGTGTCCAGGGAACTGCACACACACTGACCACAGAGCAGACTGGCTGGCCGCAGTTCTCCAGCATCCTCAGACGGACTCAGGAAACGGAGAAGCTGCTTACTGCCACAAATGGGAGGGCGACGTAACACACCTACCGCCCCACAGAGAGCAGATATGATGTCTTTAAGGCACATTTGATTGTTTCCCTGACCCACATAATTTCCGAGGTTTCCCTTAACTGGGGCACAGCTAAGAGAGGGGAACGTTCCCGTCAAGCTGGGGTCAGACGACTTGGTGAACAGGGGGAGCAAAACCGCAGCCGTTTTTCTGACGAGGCTGCCATCGCGCTCACCCCAGGCCCTCATCCCTCAGGCCAGCGGGAGCCCTTCCCTGCCCTGTGGTCCCTGTCACCGTGACCTCTGTGTGTGGGAAGGCAGCATCCTGCTCATGCTGTAAGCGTGCTTTTCCCGATCGAGAGGCTGGAGGGCTGGTTGTCCTTCCAGGAAACATGTGGTTTAGCTCAGCTTAACCTGAAAAGGTTACTTGTCCTAATATTTTCAACTGAGACTATGTCCTGTGTGTAAGTAGGACTCAGAAGTCTTAACGGGGTGGTGTTATTGGCATTATTATTTGTATTGTCGTTATTGATTGTTGATCATATCTTGCAAATCACCTTCTGTTAGTGACTTTTGTTTTTGTTTAACTTGTGGTATTTTAATATCTGACTTCCCCACAGAGTATTTACTACTCAAGAGCAGGAGGAGAAGAGAAGCCCCGAGCAGCCAGGGACACGGGCAGACATTTGGCTTCCTCTTGTCCTTCCTTCCTTGTTCCACTTCACAAGTGAGAAAATCTGAGTGCCCAGAGACATTCCATGTCTTGCCCTGATCCTCATCTGACAGCTAGTTGGAGGTGGGCAGGACTAAGGCCTGGATCTTAATTTTAATCTCACTGTCCTCTGCAACTCTCTCTTCCTGTTCCTTCAAAATGACTGTAATTCAGTGCTTAACTGTGGGGGTTTTGTGGTCTGGAGATGTGCACTAGGGTGACTGCGGGGGGCGATGATGCTCAGTCAGGGAGACCTGGAGGAGGAGGTATTTGGAAGGAAGGAGTGAGTGACAGTCCACACAACTGGTCTTCAGAGCGCTCGTGAGATGACTGAACTGACGTGGGGGACCTTCCTTAGCCATGCCACGAGGGCAGGACTGCTCTCAGGTCCTCAGGATGCCCCGAGTCTGTGAGGCAGATTTGATAACTCTATGCTTTTGACTCTCACTAGAGTCTCTTTTGTGCCAGATCCAGCTTAAAGAGGAGTTGTTGTGATTCCTGAATTGGCAGTGTACATTTATTTTTAAATGGAAAACAAAGCATCAGACCTAAGGTCTGCTCTCCAAAGCTTTTATATCCTGAACCTATGTGTGCACACACTTTTCCTCTCCCCTCCCCCAGCGCACCCCAGGATAATGAAAATCAGAAGGGTCTGACAGAGAGCGAGCTCTCAGGACATGCTCTCCCATAAGCGTTCTGCAATTTCCAGCGTGAGCCGCAGCCACGTGATGGGCTGTGCGGTCGGAAAAGCAGTTTGCTCTCTGCTGATGATGGCTGTGGGTTCTGGAATGAAGCCCAGCAGGTGGGACAGTGGTCCTCCGTTTTCAAAATCTGTGCCCTAAAATGTGTTTGCTTAAACCTTGTCTCCAGCACCCTTTAGGGGCCTCCACATCCATCAAAACCAGACCCCAGGAGAGGAATCCAAGGCTTCTATTTCTCACCCATGCCCTCACAGCCACTGCTGTGATTCAGAGGTCGTCTGGAAAATTCAGTAGCCAAAAGTTCCCTCTTTCTCCCAAGAGTGATAAATTAAATCACTTCCAGTTCGCAGGGGGGGCAAACCGGCTTTACCCAGGCATCAACACCAACTTTGAAAAGGACACGAGATTCCCGTAGCCATGACTAACAGCATTAGGTCATAAGGAATGCATTTTCTCAAAAGAATACATGTGTAAGGTGTTAATGTTCTTGTCTGTTTCCAAAAGCCGTAAGTGAGGAAAGAAGAGTTTGCATTTGGTGCACATTGGAAGACTTTAGGCTTTGGGGGTTCACTGTGATTAGCATCCCTAGATGGACTCTTCACGTAACCTGGGCTTCCTAGGAAATGATCGTCTGTCCCTTCTAAGGAAAACATCGATGAATTGTATAGACATGTTAGCGTATTAATGAGGCCTTTCGAAAATTATAAGGCAAGTTGATTGATGGTTTGCGTGTGATGGTTTCTCTTTTCTAGTATGTTCAATATCCATTCTTTCTCTTATGTTTTTCAGTGATCCCTTAGGTGTGGTTAAAGGGGTTAATAAGCTTTGAGCTCTCACCTGGGCCCACCCTCAGGTGGGGTATCTTCAGGAATTCTGAGGGGTTTCGTGTTGTGTTGGTTTGATGCTGGTGCTGAGTGCATCATTTTCCTTTATTTTGTGAGTATTGTTTTTCTTCAAGGAGAAAGTATTCAGCATAGTGTTCAGGGTCCCTGAGTAGGGGGAACCCCCGGAGAGCCGTATCTCCAAGGGGAGATGCAGACGGCACAGATGTGAATTCAACAGACTTTCCCAAGAAGCATCAGGGTCTTTAAACCCAATGCATTATCTTTCCATGTAATTCAATCACCTGTTATTTTATTGCTCTGTTTGATTTGATTAAAACTTCAGCAACCAAATCATTTGTATTGTAAATTACACAACTTCCTATTTTTATTCCCATCACTTTTGATCCCTTTCGGCATGTTTCACTGGATAATTCAATTACAAGCTGTTTTAGGAAAATTGCAATTTAATCAATAAGAGAAAGGACACATTTCCAAAGAAGATTAAATGACATAAAATATCAAGAAAATCTCTGTTTTGAAAGTTATGTGTGGTGACGTTTTTGGCATGGTCTGAGGCATGCTGTTGTATCATCTTTGGTAGGTAGATGGTAGCCACCAGTTCCTTGTGCATTAAGAATCAAAGTGATGGATAAAGACTTGATTAAAATGAACAGAGCCCTGCTCACCAGTGAACTCTGCTGAGAATCCTGGAGGAAATAAATGAAGCATCTGAAGTGTGGAAGGGTTGAAGAGATGGAAACAGGCTTTGGTAGCAAGACTGCTTATTCTTGTAGGAAGAACCGTATTTTTTGTCTATAGGGTATTTACTATGCTAGCAGGTGATTTTGCATTTATAGTCTCGTTGGTGCTCCCAAACTTGAGCATGCGTCAGAGTCACCTGGAGGGCTTGTTAAAACCCTGTTACTGATGTCCACCCTCAGAAATTCTGATTCCTTGAGGTCTGGCATGTGTCTGGTCAAACTCTTTGTTTATTCTCAGGCTGCTGGTCTACCCAGCATGAGCTGAGCAGCACCGTTGCATTAGGAATTAATTTTTAACAGGTCTCCCACATTTCCGTCAGACTGTCTCATTACCACTGTGACAGAAAGAACGCTTCTGCAGTAAGTGAATAACATGAGCTGAACAAGAGCCTAGGCTGAACTTCTTAGTCTTCTCTTCTTCGTTAACTTGTGCTTCTTTGTTTAGGGCATTTTTAATGCCATACTAATTTTTCATCTTGGATCCAAGCCGGCTGGCTCTGTGAGCTTGTAAATGGTTTTTCACATGTAATGTGTAGAGCATCTTTTTTTCCGGGGAGGTCAGTGTCATCTGTGACATGGTGTGCCATTTCCCTGCCAGCCCACAGAAGGGAAGAAATCCATTCAACACCCTGGAAGAGTTTTGGAGGACTCCACAACGTTGCCCGCTTTGATCTGAAACGAGATGAGGCTGACATTAGTCATGTATTCTACTTTAGACAGCTACTTCCAGATTTGTTGGATCAAAATATCTTATAAATGACTCAAATGTTCTAACAAATGGTTCAAACCTCATGGCATTTGTGGAAAACAATTTAATGGGGTCCCTGAGCAGCTACAGGATAAAGAAATTTGAGTTATGAACTTCAGCAGCATTTTGATGTGGGGTTTGCATTCTGGTGTGTTTCTGTGTGTGCAAAGGAGAATTTCTCCCTCTGTAGGAGAACTCCTGGCTTCTTCTGTGGCAAGGTCGGAGACAAACAGCCTGCATTTCTACGGCAGGCCAGGAATTTATTTCTCATACATGTGAAACAATTTATGTAGAGATTTAGATACTCTCACGGAATTACACAGATAGCACAAATCTTAAATCATGTCAATTTAGTATCTTTATTTTACAGAAGAGAAAAAATCCTAGTCCAATGCATTTTATACAACCATATATTTTTCAAATGCTGGTTCTAATTTTAGAAGGTTTTGAAAATTAATTTCAAGGTAGGCTCTCATAAAAAGGAAGTTGTTACCTTACTGTGTTTATCATTTTGGTGCGCTCTCTCCAGCACAAAGAAGTTTTAGCCTGAATTAAATGGGCAGAAAGCCAGTCTCCCCAGCCCAACTGCCTTTCTATTTGGTGAGTGGTGGAGCTTTGATAAGGTAGAAGTAGGCCCCGTTCACCCACTGGTAGAAGGGTCGTAGGGTCGTGCTGTGCCTAGACTGGGCAAGTTATACTTGTCATCAGATTTAACATGAAATTGGCAAATATTTGTTTCATTTCAATATTCATGAGCTAAGAGCACGAAACATGAGGATTGTTCCCGTTCTAATGAGCACCTAGCGCACACTGCACACTGACCTGTCTGCAGTACCCTGCTTGCCAGCAGATTAGGGCTCTCCTCTCAGGTGGTCAGACTGACAATCACAACATAATAATACAAGCTATTATTTAAGTACTTAGGTGCCAAGCACTGTCTTTTAATTGTCACAACTGCCCTCTGAGTACCTTAGGCGTGGCTGCTATAATGATACAGTGCTCTTAGTTCTGTCAGTATCCTCATTCCACAGATGAAGACCTGCAGCTTAGGGAGGGCGAGTAACTTGCCCAAGTTCACACAGCTAAGAAGTGGCAAAGCCAGGATTAAAAACCAGGACTTGGCGTCACTCCAGTTTGTCCTGTTTCCACTTAACTCGGCTACTTTCCAGGGAAGTAGGAAGGATTATGTTCTTAGGAATGAAGAGGTGAGCACAGACTTGAGCTAAATGGGCAAATGGTTCTTTCCTTCTTAGAGTCTCCTAGCATTTGCTGCCGAGTTGTCTGACAAGGAAAATGCTCACATTCTGGATTTTTATGGGATTTGTTATGAAAAGACACACATTCTTTTTACCAGCTACAGTGAATGTGTGTGTGTGTGTTTTTCATGGGGGGAAAAAAGAAGGGGTAGGGTGGGTGGTTGGAAGCAGTTGGAGAAGTCCTGCATGCCCAGGCTTGCTGAAAAGTATGTGTCACAGGCTCAAGAGTAATTGTTTAAAAATTCTTCAGTCTAATAAATTCATATCCACAGGGGGGCAGTTTGAGATATGATTAGGTCACCAGCGAAATGAGTTTGGTGGTCTCAGCATAATCCCTGTTGGACGGTAGTTCATGCGCACGATTGCGGTAGTTTTGTCCGTGTCTGCGTTATTGTCTGCTTCTGCTCAGGAGATGCTCAGAATTGAATTAACAAAAGGCTTCAGGTCAGCTGGAAGGATGGACCAGTATAAGAAATAGTGCCTTGTCAGCGGAGCTGCGCGTGGACAGGGTGCTTGTCCCCAACTCTCTGTCTGCAGATCCAACCTCTTGTCCCTTTCAAGGAGATAAACATTGTGCTCTCCAAGTTTCCGGACTCTGCTGAGTGAGGTTATCTAAGTTCTAAACAAGGGCCCTGCGAGTGGTACCTGCTTCACAGGTAGGTTGATTTGGATGCGTGAACTTCACTGAGAACACTTTGAAGCCCGGATTGGTTCTGTCGTGTGAATATTAGCCCCTTAGAAATCATAAGTAAATTGATTAGCAAACAAAATCTCCTGAGAAGTTAAAAATAATTTACCTGACCTAATCTCATTAAGAAAGTTCACAAAATTTAACAAATTAACTTTGAAAATGTAACATCAAGTAGGAAAATCATGATGAAATAAAATTCTGTCAAATGATGGGAAAAAAAAAAACAACTCTTACTGTACCTTATACTGAAAATTTGCCGCTTTATCAGGAGAACCTACCAAATTGAACTGATGTACCTGTGATTATTTAATTATATGATTATTATAAACTACTAGATAAATTACCCATTAAAGTCATTTTTAATCCAATTAAAATCATGACAGTTAGAGTTGACTTAATTCAGTTTCCTAAATCATCTATGAGAAATACTGTCGAATTTATTAAGCGCCCAACAGTTACACCCTTTTGCATATTATTTTAAAATCACAGATGTTTAGGGCTAAAAGGGACTTCCTATCTAGTCCAGTTCCACTTTATAAAGAAGAAATTGAGGTGCATGACTTGCCCAAGATGACACAGCGAATCCGTGACAAAGACCCAGATCTCTTTATTTTCAGTTTAGTTTTGGTTCCATCAGACACGTTACTGTACTTTTCAGCTGTTACATTGTGCATGCAAAGACCCATGCCCACCACATACCCCCAGGTGTGTCCAGGGCTACATGCAATTCCTAGCACCCCAGCTACAGCTTCACCCCACTCCCTTTCAGTAGGGAAGTTACATGGAATGAAAATGAATTGGAGTGGCATTGTTATAAGGATTATTTTAAATGGGAAAATTTATATACAAACATAAATATTTATATTATTATATATATATATATGTGCTTATACATATATAAAATCATTCCCAGACCTCGGTACTAAAATGCTCATTGCTAGCAATTATTAATCAGCCTTCCATTAGATCAGGGTCAGTAACCCTTAGGCCCCGCCAGCCACATCCAGCCTGCTGCTTATTTTTGCAAATACAGTTTTTTGGAATGCAGCCACACCCATTCATTTGAGTATTTCACATACTTCTTTTATGCCACAATAACAGAGTTGAGCAGTTGAACAGATAATATATAAATCACCAAGCCTAAAGTGTTTACTATTTGGCCCTTGACAGAAAGAGTTTGCTGACCCCTGCATTAGACTATTCTTCTAACTCAAGGAACATAGTCAGACTCTTGCTTTGTTTTCTTGTTCTTAACTACTCAACTGCACTGGACACCATGCTTATGAGCCCATCTTCTAGAAAAGATGTATTATTTCCAAGGATGTATTATTATTGCTCTTCATAGATTGCCTTCTGTCCTTCTTAATGCCTTTATTAGCCCTTTTTCTTTCTCTGTTTGTAAACAGCTTTGTACTTTACTTATATGCCCCAAAATATTGGAATAGCACGCTAAGAAAGGTCTTGTTTAGTAACTGACATGGATGCATAACTGTGTGCTAAATACAAAGAAAGCTGAATAAAAAGAGTAGCTAACCCTTATTTAATGCTTTTTTATGAAGCATGATAGAATACACACACATACACATATGCACACATGCACACACACTGAATTCCACATAGCGTCCCTGCTAGGTCTGCTAAGTAGGAATTTATCAAGCCCATTTGACAGATGAGAAAACTGAGGTCGGGTACCATTACCCAAGATTACACAGCTCATCATAGCAGCCAGCAGCAAAGTTGGGATTTAACACAAGTCTTTCATCTCCAGAGCCCATGTGTTCAGCTTTCTTCTGGTACAATGCTTAATATCATAAAGTGAGATTGATACTGAGAGAATTAGAAAATCTTTCAGTTAAGTAGTTCCTCTTTCCTTTCAAGAAGGATGATTTCAAAGGAGTCTTTGGATTTAAAACAGAGAGGTTCATCCTTTCCTTGATCTGCTTTCATTCTGCCACCACTTCCTGAATACAAGGTATCCTATATCCTCCCCATCTTCCCAATGAAACTATAGTCGTGGAATAGATTGTAGTCACTCAGTTCTTTCCTACAGGGGAAGAAAATATAACTTAGTATAGAGAGTGGAGCTTCAGAGGCAGATTACTTAGATTCAGAGCCCAGTTCTACCACTTTCTAGCTGCATGTCCTTGGGCAAGTTAAAAAACCTCTCTGAGTTTCAGTTGCCTTATTTTTAAAGTGGGGCTAAGGATAATAAGCCCCACTTATTATCCAACAATACAGTTAGTGTGCTAAGTAAGTAGGTGTCCATGCAAAGCCCTTAGACTCCATCTTAGTATATAGAGAGCCCTTAATGACATTAGTTAAAAATTGTGATGGTGGTTGTGAGGATGATGATGATGATAATTAAACTAAGAATGTCTATGAAGAATTACTGTAGAATCTTACCAATTGCCACCTTGCTACCTAGCTTTTGAGACTTCTTCAGCATAAAGAGGGCATAGGTAAACTAGGGGAAAAAATGTCTTCATTCTTTCAACTTACCCCTCTGCATTCTGTATCCAAGTCTTGGTGTCCCAGCATGCGATTATTTAGTTTACCATCTACCAGGGCAGATGAACAGACTGTATTGAATAGAAAAGGGGTCGTGAATAAATATTAAACAATTCTGACATAGTTGCTGGAGGAAATGCTGTGGCTTCTTGAATTGGGCATTCTTTATAGACTCACTGAAAACCCCCAGTAGTTTGGGAAGAGTAAACATAAACATGTTCGTGTTTATGATATTGGCCAACTTATAAATCAGGTAATTATATTTTGCTTTTCTTAATTGGCTTTCTGAGAGGCTCTTCCCTACTTGTCCTAAAGCAGGGGTCAACAACCTCTAGCAAACAGGTTCAATTCAATTCCCAGAGAATCCCTCAAGTCTACTTCCAATTCACCAGAAGACGATTGAAATGACAGTCGTAAGATACGTTACATTTGCATGGCGCTTCACAGTTTACAGCTTGGCTTTCATATGAATTATGTCGTCAGACCTTTACAACATCCCAGAGTTAGGGAAGCTCAGAGTTGGGGGGAGCCGCCTGCCAGCAGAGCAGTCAGGGGAGCTGTGGGCGGGGCTCCCCACAGACAGCTTGCTGTGTGATGCTTCAGGACCCTTCCTTAAGCTGTTCTTTCTTCCTGGGTTGTCCTTCTCCCGCCCCCTGCTTCCTTACCTGTAAAGCTTCTCCTTCCAGGTTCAAGTCAGACAGTATTTCAGTTAGGAAGACTTCTCCAGCAGCCTCTGCATCCTGCCTTGTTACATCACTCCTTTGTGCTTTGATCCTGTTCCCAAGGCACCTAGGGCTCTAGTCCCTTGGCACATTTCCACATGGAATCACCATTATGTCTTCATAGATTCTCTCAAATAGCTCCCACCCCCAGGCCTTACTGTGAGCACCTGTTACACAGAAAACCTAAAGAACCTATTGCTTTTCATTGACCTTTTCATTTTCGGCACTTAACACAGCACTTGGCATACAGAAGTGTTTGGTAAATGTGTAATGTATGGAACATATCTAATTCCAAATTCTGGGCTCTTCCCCTGCGCTCTAAGGCATATATATAAAGATGCCCCCTGCCAGCCCCAGACAGCTGCCAAACCTCCATCGTGTGCCAGAGTCTGTAAAGTGACACTGGGTGAAACAATTCCTGACTGATGGCAGAGGATGATCTCATTCACCTGGGGAGTCACAAATGAAATGGCTGAAGACTGCTTTCACGAAATGATATATCAAGTCACAGTTAAGTTCACTATACATCCAGGGTACCAATGGTAAGAGGATGCAGGCAGCTCAGTGAACCATCTTTCTCCTCTTTCTGGTTGAATTAGTTGTTGGTTTAGTCTACTGAACCCGGAGGGGTTCTGGTGTGGTTGCTTTATTCCTCTTTGGCTTGCAGAAGAATTGGAGGAGATTGGATGAGGGTTGAAACTCGAAGCTACCACTACAGTAAAAAGGTCTCCTACCCTTGCCCTCAAGAATGAGTGAGTGTTTCTTGGTTATATAGTTTCTGTGCCTCCGAGGGGGCTGCATTTCAGTGGTGGATAAGGTGACCCTTATGTATTGTTTATGCCGAGAAAGCACTTTGAGATGAAATGTGGTCCATTAATCTCAGATGTTGTGCGTGCCTCTTTGCTGTCTGAGTTTGGAGGTTTTGTTTAATCTGCTGAGGGAGGTTTGTTTTGTTTCTTTAAGTCTGTGATGAAATAAGAAGAATTCCACATGTACTGTGATTTATTTGTAGGAAGAAAAAAAGTGAAACTGGAAATGTTTATCCTTGGGAGATTTGTGTAAAGTTCTGTCAGATGATGTCGTTGAGGATGAAACGGGCAGGAAAGATGAGGAGTGATAAGTGCCCTTTCAAATTTGTGAATTGAATCAAGTTTCAATTATGACAATGGTTAAACACAGTGATTTTTCTGTATTTTCAGCCATAAAAGCCACGCAATTATTTCTTCTGCAGTGCCCAAGTAATCTCTAATAATTTATCCATTTTCACTTAATGCCTCCAGAATGGGCAAGGAGAGTTACACCCAGCCTGTGCCGCGTACTAAAATGGTCAGCAGCAATGCAGCTATTGAGTGAGAGGCAGCGCCAGGGCCCTGCTGGGGAGGGCTGCTGGCTACTGTACACGTGAATCAATAAGCCAGCGCCGAATGCTGCTAGCTAGCCATTTACCCTTGACAAAACAAGCAATGATAATTGGATGATAATGTGGTAATTTACCTTTATACATTTTACCCTTGTTGGAATTTTAGAGGTTATTGTTGCATCTGATAAATTTTAGGGTGGAATTCCAGCTTTTTGGCCTGGGCAGCACCTGTATTGTCTGAAGTGTCTCCTTTTTGCTGCCTCTTCCTTCAAATAACAGGATCGTAGGAATTAGCACTTGGCATTCCATCTGTTTCTGGTTAAGTCAGGCAGAGTTTTCAAGGTGCTCTTCTATTCTGGGGAGACCTGTGGGGCATTTAACCTACGTTAGACCTGAGCAGTCCGAGGGTTCTTCAGAAGACAAAGAATTTCCACATGCTTTCCTTGAGGATGTGTCAAGGGCAATACAGACAAAAGACTGATGTCTCCTTTAACAGCTTGATAAGTATCTCAGGATATTCTGCAGGAATCAGTTCTGCTTCTGCAAAGTACTGTATTCCCATTCAGCGCCATAGGACTGAATACGTGTGCGCTCCATGTGACAATGCTGGAGACTTATCTTTGCCCTGAGGGTTGAGCGTTGTAACACTGCTCAAGTGATAGGCTTGATAGAAGTGACGATTTGGAGGAATGATCTGCTTAAAAAAAAAAAAAAAAGGCACATTAGAAATGTATAAGAATTAAAACTGTAGTTCTCTGTTTATCTGGGTTTTCTAAGTTCCAAAGGCATTTCTATTCGGGGCGTCCACATCCCTTGTAAAAGTAAAGTAAATCATTCTTGTATTGACCAGTTTTTTTTTTCATGTTGTTCTATTGAGACATCTTCCCAACTGAGCTTCTTATTGAATTGTATTTCTATAAGGGTATTGTAGGTTAGCAGCACATTTTTATGGTACACAAAAGATGTGCCTTCGGAATTTCCAATGCCTTGCATATTGTTCCCCACAGAAGAAACATCTCAGAAATGCTAAATAAATCAAAACAGAAACACTTGGCTCTTGACTTGCTGCTCATGCTTTTTTTTTTTTTTTTTTTTTTTGCTTTCTTTCTTTCCTCTCAGTTTACGTTGGCTGGAATATCCATTACTATCCATCTTACCTATTCGATTAATTTGTAATAAATTCGGCCCTTTGGAAATCTCTTGCTGCATTTCTAGCCGGGTTACTCTTGTAGAAGGTTTATTTAATATGTGTCTCGGTGTACCTATATGAATGAAAATTTAATATGGTTTGGAAGCCTTTAAAAACATACACGCACATAGTGTTTGCTCTGAATTAAGTGCTCCTATTTGACAGAGCCTTGTGGTAAAAATCCATAAACGAATGGGCAGACAAAATTATTGAGAGGAGAATTTCTTCAGGAATTGATGTGACACGTGGTACCCTCTCAGGGGATGAAATTTCGTCGTATTTTAGATGACCAGGAAATGCAATTATAAATACCAGATTGGAATCTTTATTTCTTGTCTTTGTTTAAAAAAAAAAAAAAAAAAGTCTTCTCTTGATGGCCGAGGTGATTTGAAGGGCCGTAGCCACATGGCAGAGTTCACCTTCAATTTGATGCAGTTGTGTAGTTGCGTCCCGGTGGGTGAGAAATGTTCCTCTCCAAATAACTGTGGCAGCGTGACAGGAAGAGTTTGATACAACCTTCTCTGTATTATCACAAGATAATAAAAACGCCTCTACTCTTAACTGTCACCGTGCGCTGAGGAGGGCATAACAAATTCATCTTCGGCCCTTGGAAATAAGATTGAGGCAGGAAATCATATACCCCATTTTCCAGACAAAGACATTTAGACCCAGAAAAGCATGTTTTAAAGAAAATATTTATATTAATTTTTTTTATAGCAAAACTGGAAAACGGGACATGAGCCATTTTTTACAGTATGTGTCTCATCCTATCCCTTTTCTTATATTCATCACCACCACGTATGTTAAGAAAGCCAAGGAAAATGGTTTTCCCCCATGTGTGTTTTGTGCTTGCTGAAACAAACAGTGCGTGAACAGGGCTCGCTGTGTGGGAGAAGTGAAAGAGAGGGCGATTGGTACATAGTCCTTTCTTACTGCTGGTGTGAATGTTTTATAGCCATATGTAACGTGGAAATATGTAATACTTGTGTTTACTAATTATGTCTGATGTGTCTTTCTGAAACTCTGCTGCTCTCTTAGGCATGAACCCGTGTGGCAATTCAGTTCCGCCCATCTTCTGAGCCACACGGCATTCTTCTCGGTGCTCTAAGATAGTTAGGCGAACTCTCAGAGTTATTTATAATCCAGTAGGAGAGAGAGGACAGACACAAGAATAACTAAGTCAAGACCAACCCAAATATAAAGGTGCAGGTCCTGTGTTGTGGTGACTCAGGAGGGAGAAAGATTCATTCACAATCAGAAATGCTTCGTGAACAGATTTAGAGAGACTGGACTCATTATGACAGCCGTTGTAGGGAAGGGAGGTGAGAGAGAACACAGCGTGACTCCAGGCATATGGGGACTGAAAATCTTGGGGGTAGTTATAGACAGTGGAAGGCAATTTAACTTGGATCTGGTATCATATTCCTGGAGGGAAGGAGGAAATCTTGGATATTATAGAAAGATCCTGGCTGTGGAGAGACCAGTGAATTCATCTCTTGATACAGAGAAGGCTGCTCAGGGCCTGCCATTGGTGCACAGTGGGCCTGCCTCCTGGGGCTGGGACCACAGCAGATCTACACTCTGAAGCAAGAGAAAGAGGAGAGAAAGATCATGAAGGACCGTGGACGCCAGGGTAATGAACGCTGTTATGTTCCCACAGAACAGATGCGAGTACCGGGCCCATAATGGCCAATAATGACTGTAACTGTCTTCAATCAAATACCTACTCTGATTCACACAGAATACTGGGAACTTTATATGGGGTATCTTCTCATGTTTTTCTCCTTCTTACCCATTTGATCTTAGCTTAAATGTCGCTTCCTCTGAAAGACCTGGTCTGACCATAGCACTGGAGGTGCCACCCTCTCCAAGGCCCCCTTACTCTCCACAGTTGCACCTTATCCTTTTCCTTCATAAAACTGAACATAAGTTTTAATTGCATATGTATTTGTTTGTAAATGTGTCTTTCTGTCTCCTGCTAAACTCCATGAGGGCAGAAACCAGATCTGTTTTGGTCACCACCCTATCCCAGGTCATACATCAAGTTCTGATGCATAGTAGGCACTCAAAAATTAGTTACATGTCAAAAGTCACAACAACCTAATAAAGCAGATACCATGATCTCCACTTTACAGAAAAAAGAAATTGACATTCAAAGGACTCCTTGCCGCAGTTAATCAGTAACTGGCAGAACCTAGATTTAAACCCACCTTCAGGTTCATGGTTCTGCTCTTGGTGTACCACGATTCCTCCTTTATTAATAGGAAGATGAGATCCGTGTGAGTTTTGTAGGACTGTCTTTAAAAGTACCACATACTGGATGGCTTAAACGACAGAAATTTACTGTCTTAGTTCTGGAGAGAGACTGTACCTTCTCTCTAGAGCCTAGAGATCTAGACACTTAGTTTTGGCAGTTTGGGATCAAGGTTTTGACAGGGTTTAGTTCCTTCTCAGGGATGTGAGGAAGAGTATATTCCGTGCCTCTCTCATCTTCTGGTGGTTGCAGCAATCTTGGGCATAACTTTGTAGATGCATCACCCCAATTTCTGCCTTCAGTTCACATGGTATTGTCCCTGCGTGTGTATCTGTCTGTGTCCTAATTCCCCCTTTTTATGGGGACAACAGTCATATTGCATCATGGCTCAACCTAATAACTTCATCTTAACTTGATCGTCTGCAACAGCCCTATTTCTGAATAAATTCCTACTCCGAGGTAATGGTGGTGAGGACCTCAGTATGTGAATTTAAGGGGGAAACAATTCAACCCATAACAGTATCTATTTATCAAACAACTGATTACTCTCAAAAAGGTATAACTGTTTTTGCATTAAGTAGATTACTGTTCATAATGTAGAAAAAAGTGCTGAAAAGAAGGGCTCACTCTCCTAGTTTTGTCCTAAAATTAAAGTTTGAGTCTGTCAGTCAGCTTCAATACAGATTAAGAACCTCAAGGATTATGTGATCTGGAGCTCAGAACATGGATGTCTTATAATTTTGCAGCTTAGCGTGGAAACATTTATGCAAGTATGCGTGATATTTGGAATCTCCGTGCCATATCATTATTGCTAGGCTATGTTTGGAAGGACCTTGCTACATCCTTATAGCTTGAGAGTTTTACTTCAGATGAAGAGTAGTTGGTAAGCATTAAGAATTCTCAGTAATAATACCCTTGCAATCAAAAGGCAGAAGTTTAGTTTGGATCAATTTAGTTCCTGTCTCCTTGTGTGTCAGAGCACAGTGTTATGTTCTATAGAGAAGGTAGAAACTGAGATTTATTTTTTTCTGTGAATGGTGATTTGTATGATATGCCTAAGTCATCCGAAGAAGAATTTGCCCTGTCACATTCATGACCTTCTGAAGTCTAGGGACAGGCAGCTGTCCATCTTCATCCAGAGGGGAGGGACTTCAAGATGTGTACAAGTGACTGGGCACAGAAAGCACATTCATAGAGGGAGGCGGTTTCTAACAATCTCTAACCAAATTATTGACCACTGACTCATAAATATGTCTGAGTTTTAAATGTAATATTGGAGTTGGGGATAAGATTCAGGAGCCTAGAATCATGTGTTTGTTTTTTTGTTTTTTGGTTTTGGTTTTTAAGCTACCAGACCAAGATAACTCATAGTGAGAGGGAGAAATGAGAGATTACAGAAGAGGAAATGGGGAAGTAAACCATGACAAAAAGACATGAGAAGAGACTAAGATGAAATGGAGAGGCAGGCAGGTTGGGGAAAATAAAGGGAGAAATACAAAGTGAAATGAAAAAATAGAAAATAAATCTGAAAAAATGAAAAAGGATTAAAATAATCATTGATGAATGACAAGCATAGTTTGGCATACTTTTCCCTGTTGTTTCCCTCACCACTGTTCCGGCTTTAGAACGCATCTGGGGCATCTGGAATGTTCTTCCCCACTCATGGCTTTTCATAATGATTGTATATAAATAATTTTATTTCACTTATACTTTAGCTATAGTTGAAGGTACTGATGGTTTGGGGTAGGAATTATTCAGTAGATAAACTCGCAGTATACCGAAGTGATTTCTATAGTAAAAAAAAATCCTATGAAATTTTCCTTTTTCCTTTTTCCTTTGATGTCACACAGACTCTGCAACACTTTTTTTTTTTTTTTTTGAAGAAAAACCAACTTACTGGGCAGATTTTTAAAAGTGATTGAAATAGGGCATGGCTATAATTTAGAGGAGCCCTTGTGAAAGACGTTTTAGTATGTATACTGAGCTCTTCCAAGCTGATCCCGTAGAATAATGAAGGAAACCATTGGTGAATTAAACAGCTTGTTAGTCATGGGGGATCAGTGAAGAGGGTTCTCCTGAGGTTCAATCTATGGAGAAGTGCCAATGAGATCAGGAGGAAAAAAATCAAACTAGTGGTCACTGAGTATCTGTGAAGGCATCCTTCCAGTTCAGCACAGGAAATAGCTTCCTTTCAGAGGCTCGGTAATGTAGTGCCTCTCACCTAAGGGATCCAGATCAGAACTGAGGTTTGGCAGAGCAAGACAGATTGTTTAGGATGAAGAGAAGTAACCAAGGCAGCACACCATTAAGGCTGCCAGTGGAAGCCCCACTAGGTTCCCCAGCCCTTCGGTCCTCGTTGTGTGGATGAACCTAGTCATTTGACACAGACTAACATTCATTTTTGTTATGAAAGCAAGGTCCTTCCAGACCCTTCCACTCATCCAATGAGTGTTGAGCACCTACTATGTACAGTAAAGACTGCAGACGGAGAAACAGATCTGACAGTTGCCCTTAGGAAACTGATAGACCCCCCGTTCCTTAAATTCTGATGCTCAGGATAGCAGTGCCTTTTTGGTTATATGTGGAAATAAGGAGACGGCTCCTTGACCACGTCCGTGGGCTGCCAGCTGTCAGACATCATTCCCTCTTTCCCACTCATGACTTCGCTCTTCTTTACCCCACTCCCCATCCCTCCCGGTAGTTGAGGTGTATACCAAGCGCACGAGTCGTTTTTAGGGGTTGTACTCCCCGAGTGGGCAAGGTGTGGAAATGACCCCCTTTCTAGCCCCATCCTGGAACCTGCAACGCCTCACCTGTGACATCAGTCAGAGGTGAAGAGCCCACACACAGGCTTGTGCGCGTAGGAAGAAACTGCTGTGTGGTGCAGCCTTGTGATTTACACGGCGGTGCCCCACCTCTGTCTAGCAGGTCCCTGTAACAAAATCAGTCAGAATGTTATCTTTTTCTCAGAAATGTGGTTATTTTACTCAGATATCATTGATTTCCTCTGGAAAAAGTGCCATTTCTTTCTGCATACGAGTTCACATGCACACACGCAAACACATGCTAACTGCGAGTTACTGAAAACCGGAAAGATTTGAGTAAGTGTGTTGAGATAATAAATGCATGGTCACTTCTTGTGTGAAAGTCAGGATTTATGTATGAAATAGGGTGGATCCACAGAATTCTGCCTTCCCATTCGTTTATTGACTGGTTTCCAAGGGATGGGTGGAGACGCCCAGGGAGAACTAGTGTTTGGAATGTGGCGTTGTATTTCCTGGCTGGGCGAGTATCTGGTGTTTCCCTTTAAACGATGTTGGGTTTTAAGAGACTTGCAGATACTAGGTCCTAATCTACCTGCCAGAGGGTGGCAAAAAATTGGGTGCTATAGCTCTTTCAACAGAAACCATACGGAATCCAGGAATCTTCATCTTTCCTAAATATTAGGAAAGCCAACTTCCTGGTCCTCAATTCTGCCACACCTTTTCATTAATAAACAGTATCTTATTTTTTATCCCAAATATGTCTTCAGTAGGATTTTTTTCCCTTCAAGGAAATATGAGAAGCCTCATGCTATGCTCTGGAAATAAAAAGAACCAAGACATCTCCCAGATTATGATCGAGTAGGAACGTAACAGAGGAGGGGGTGGTAGACCTAACGTGTCTGCAAGTGTGGAAGATGCCAAGTGGACAAAGCCCCTTTCCTAAGTAAGCCATCTGAGAAATTGCATGTGTCTGTCAGCAGGTATGCAACTGACCAAAGCCTCTTCCCAGGGGCCGCTGGACCAGGCTATAGGAAAGCTGCATTTACTCTGTGGACCAGCAAGGGAGGTGGTAGGTGACCACAGCCATATGTCCAGTAACAGTTTAATGAACAGCTACCACAGATCCCACCTGGTGGTTGAGGTCACTGGAAAACTGCTCAGGATTCTGAACTTCTGATAGAGCAACAACAACAGAAAATTAGTGGGTGCCACGTGCCGTACTGAGTAGTGGCTGCAGGTCATGTCATTGCATTCTCATCCCAGCCTTGTAAGGGTACTCAAGACTCTGAGGGTGGCTCAGAGTAGGTAAATGATTTTTCTTTTCGTTTTTCCAAGGTCACAGAGCCAGTACGAGGCATCCTACATTCAAACCCACAGCTGTCTGACTTTAGATTTATCCCCCATTTCCCCACATCTCCACCTAGAACAACACAGCTAAACAGGGTAAAATATGAGTACTTTAATATTTAGGTTAATTATTTTTAAGTGATGGAGGACTTGGGAGGTCCTTCAGTGGCTGTGGTGCACCATCCCCACCCCCCAGCTCCAGCCACTGTGGTGCTGGGATCATCATCTGCTGGTGTTCAGAAAACACCTTCTCATGGCAGCTTAATGTACTCAAGGTGCTCTGAGTGTCTTAATGTTCTCCCAACTTCCTTTATCTTCCCTATGGAAGGAAGAAGGCCAGAGATGCTTTCAGGGTGCTAAAACTAGCCTATATTTATTGAGAACATACCTCAGGGGTATTTTAGACAAAATAAGCTGGTATTAGTGGATTTTTCATGAGCAGAATCTAGGTTAAGAAGCTTTGCAGGCTAGTCTGTATAGATTGATACTAACTTTTCCATTAAGTAGGGCAGACTGAATTACTGTTTCAGAATTTGATGATGGATGAAGAAGCAATGCCAAGGTGACACCATCCTACATTTGTAGTGGTGACATTATCAGTCCCTTTCCCTTTGTGATATGAAAGTAATGGGCATCCTAAATAGAAGAAAGTTTGGGTTTTTTTTTTCTTCTTCTGCATATATGTGTGCTGTTTTTCTTTCTTCCTCTAAGAATGTTGATTGTGGATGAAAACCAAATGAAGCTGTAATCAAAACTGAATTCCAGGCTAAGACCAGGGACCACAGTGAACACCCCTAGAAGACTGGTCTAGAACAGAAGACAAAGATCGTGTCAGCTCTGTGAAGTTTCATCTTCTTAGCAAGAGTCAGAGAACACAGCCATTACATTGGGGCATAAAATACTCTCCCATTGTCTTAGGAATCACCAGGCAGCAGCCTGTTCTATCAACATATTTTACTAATATGAAAGTTGCAACCAAAAGTTCAAAAACTATGTGTTGAAGAACAGATTACAGGGATGCGCCAGGCATCTGTCCCATTCGGTGAACAGGCCTTGGAACAGATGTCTCGAATTTCTTCAAATCCAGAACATGCTGTCCAAATTTTTTAGTGGTAAACATACTTTTTTTTCCTTTTTGTCACCGCTCACCAAAGTATTATATTTAATGCATAAAATATGTAAATTCTTAAAGCATCATTTTGCTCTTTAGTGAGTTTAGATATTACAAAACGGTTTAATTATAAAAACAGACAGACCTAGTCCTGGGACCTGTGCAGCTAGAAATAAATGTGCAATCAAAACTGCAATTACCTGCAGAATTTAGTGTAAACAGATCAGCAATCACATAACAAACACAGGCTAGTTTGCATTCTGATATGAATACAGTTAGATCCAAAGCAATTTTCCTTTATTTATCTTAGCTGCTCAGCATAAATAAAGCAAGGGCATTGAAGCAATTAGCATAATTAGAGTATCGTGGTCAGGCCCTGTGTGATTTCAAGAGACGTTTCACTTTAGAATTCTTCTTCCCATACAAGAGTTTCCCTGAGCCACTAAAATATCGCTTTGGGCATTTTTGTATTTCAAATTTGCAAGTTGTCAGTTTGAAAAACCCTTGACACATGGATGTGAAAGCATCTCACAGACAGCCACAGAAGGTGTACCCTCAGCTTTTCATTACTAAGGAGCTGGGGAATTTCCTTTTTCAGCTCTTTCTCCTACTTGACGTTTAACCCTAGAAATGTCAGTCTTAATTATTTCCATTGCCTTCAAATCGGGTCCAAGGGTTAAAGACAACTTGTTCCAAAAAAAAAAAAAAAATAGAGAAGGGGAGAATTGGGGGGAGGAGAGGGTATATTATGGTAGTAACTGAGCTGTCGCTAAAAGATCAAGGCTCTGGCCACCAGCTCCAAGTAAGGTGGAGAGCGGGGTGGGGTGAGGGGCTGCCCCTGGTCTCCTTGCAGGATGCTCCAACAGTGTGGGAAATACTCTCCTCGCAGGAAAACGATGACTCTAGTGGATGATGATAAAATTGGCTCAGTAAACACACAAACAGAAGAAGAGGGTGCTTTTTGTTTTTGTTTTATTTTTTATTATTCTCTCACACATGTGAAAGCATTGGAGAAAGGCTGCCTTTTAGTTGGAAGGGAAAGGGGCTGGCCTTGGGCCATTCTGTACGTAGTAGAGTTCATTCAGTCCAGCTGGAGGAAGTTAGAGTCTCAAAATAGATCCTATTTTCATTTTTTTTTTAATTAGAAAAATGAACATACAGTAAATCTGAATCTTTCTGTGTGCGTTTCTCTGTGTTTTAACACATGTTGAAAGGCATGTAACCACCACCACAATCTGGATGCAGAAAAGTGCCATCACCTCCGAAAACCTCCCTGGTGCCATTTCTTTGTATCACACGCTTCCCTTACTTCAAACCCTGGCAATCACTCATTTGCTCTCCTTCTGTCTTTATGACAATGCCGTCTAAATGGAATCATACAGTCCGGCATCTTCTGAGAATGGCTTCTTTCACACAGCATAATGCACTTGATATTTGTATCAGCAGTTCACTCCTTTTATTGCTAAGTAGTATTCCATGGTATAGCTGTACCACAGTTTGTTTATCCAGTCACCTACTGGAAGACTTTTGGGTCGATTCCATTTTTTGGTGTTGATGAATAGAGGTGCTGTAAACATTCACGCACAGGGTTTTGTGTGAACATAGATTTTTCATTTCTCTGGGGTAAATACCTAGGAGTAGGCTTTCAGGGTAGTGTGATAAGTGTGCATTTAACTTCCTAAGAAACTGCAAAACTCTTTCCTGGAGTGGCCGTATCCTTTTGCATCCCCACCAACAGTGTAGCTCAACATCTTGGTCAGCACTTGGGATTGTCAGTATTTTTAAAAATTATTTTAGCCACTTCTAATAGGTACGGAGTGGTGTCCCATCATGGTTTTCATTTGCACTGTGCTGATGGCTAGTGGCCCGTGGCTGTGTTTATTTGCCTTGTGTATGTCCTCTTGAGTGACGTTGGCTACTCAGGTGTCTGGACAGTTTTAATTGGGCTCTGTGTTGTGTTCTCAGTCTTAATTTATCTTTGCAGATGTTAGAAAATCAGCTATGTATTCAGTTCTCAGTAATTTTTGTTACTGCAGGCTTGTTCAGAGACTTGGCTGTGACCAGTGCAAATCATGGGTAAAATTCAATCCAGATCAAAATTCCAGGCTAAAAGAACTACTAAAAAAGAAAATCACTAGAATAAGTCAACTGCATTATTGAATCGTTTGATCTTTTACAAAATGTATTTCTTTTTAAAAGAAAACCTCTGGCCCAGTCTCAATTCCTTTTTCCCTTTGGTCTCACTTCAGCCTCTGTCCTAGTTGTAGCCAACTTTTCTTCTTTTTTTTTTTTTTTAATAATATATTTGTATTGAGGTATAGTCATTTTACAATGTTGTGTCAATTTCTGGTGTATAACACAATACTTCAGTCATATAGGAATATACATATATTCGTTTTCATATTCTTTTTAACCATAAGTTACTACAAAATATTGAATAAAGTTCCCTGTGCTATAGAGTATAAACTTGTTGTTTATCTATTTTATATGAGGTAGTTAGTATCTCGAACTCTGTATTTATCCCTTCCCACCCCCTTCCACCCAGTAACCATAAGTTTGTTTTCTATGTCTGTGAATCTGTTTCTGTTTCATAAATAAGTTTGTTTGTCTTTTTATTTTTTTAGATTCCACATGTAAGTGATATGATATGGTATTGTTCTTTCTCTTTCTGGCTTACTTCACTTAGAATGACAGCCTCCAGGTCCATCCATGTTGTTGCAAATGGCATTATTTTATTATTTTTTATGGCTGAGTAGTATTCCATTATATAAATAAACCACAGCTTCTTTATCCAGTTGTCTGTCAATGGACATTTAGGTTGTTTACATGTCTTGGATATTGTAAATAGTGCTGCTGTGAACACTGGGGTGCATGTATATTTTTGAATTAAGGTTCTCTCTGGATATATGCCCAGGAATAGGATTACTGGATCATATGGCAAGTCTTATTTTTAGTCTTTTGAGGTATCTTCCATAACAGCTGCACCAAACTACATTCCCACCAACAGTGTATGTAGGAGGGTTCCCTTTTCTCCACAGCCTCTCCAGCATTTATCATTTGTGAACTTTCGAATGATGGCCATTCTGACTGGTGTGAGGTGATACCTCATTGTAGTTTTGCTTTGCATTTCTCTGATAATTAGCTATATTGAGCATTTTTTTCATGTGCCTACTGGCCATTTATATGTCTTCATTGGAGAATTGCTTGTTTAGGTCTTCTGCCCATTTTTTGATTGGATTGTTTGTCTTTTTCTTATTAAGTTGTATGAGCTGTTTATACATTCTGGAAATTAAGCCCTTGTCAGTCTCATCTTTTGCTAATATTTATTCCCTTAGGTTGTCTTTTTGTTTTGCTTATGGTTTCCTTTGCTGTGCAAAAGCTTATAAGTTTAATTGGGTCCCATTTGTTTATTTTTGCTTTTGTTTCTATTGGTTGGGTAGACTACCCTAGGAAAACATTGCTGAGGTTCATGTTGGATTATGTTTTGCCTACGTTTTCTTCTAAGAGGTTTATAGTGTCTTGTCTTACGTTTAAGTCTTTAAGCCATTTGGAGTTTATTTTTGTGTATGGTGTGAGGGAATGTTGTAACTTCAGTGATTTACATGCAGCTGTCCAGTTTTCCCAACACCATTTGCTGAAGAGACTCTCTTTATTCCATTGAATGTTCTTGCCTCCTTTGTCAAAGATTAATTGACCAAAATTTGTAGATTTATTTCTGGGCTCTCTATTCTGTTCCATTGTAACCAGCTTTTCTATTAACTGCAGGTTGAACGTTCTTTCCTTCCAGAAACGTGTACCTCTTTCAGGTTCTCTCAGAGTTGCTGTGATAAGAGTGAATAGAAGACAAAGCATGTGCTTGGGATGGGGCAGACTGTGCTGGGTGATTTACCTACCTCATTCCACTTACTCCTCTGAGAGTAGGTGTTGGCTCTATTCTATAAATAAAGACCTCAAGTTCGAGAAAACAATGACTTGCCCAGTCCTGTAGGGTTCATAAGAGGCTGAATCCAGGCTTTGAGCCCAGGCCTCTCTGATTCTGAAGATTATCTTTCTATGCTTCTTAGTAGCCAGAAATCTGAAGTAAATGTAGTAATGAGCCTTTAGTCCCTACTACTGTCAGTTCTGAGAACAGTAGATAAGAGTAGGTATTACTCTCTCTCTTCCCTTTGAAAAATTATTCTATAGTGTAGCAAACCCTTCCTTCCTAAAAAAAAGAGTAATAAACTAAGATCTACTTATTCTGCTTCAGGAAAAGAAGCAGTAGCCTTCCCCTAAGTTGGCTCCCAAATTCTGTTGGTTCACGGTCCTAGAAAACCTTGCTTAAACACTTTAAAGTAGACTTTAAAAATAATACTGAGTTATTTAAAAAATCAGATTGTATAAAGGGTACGTTTTCATGTAGAACCTCAGAAATGCATTAAACAGCATTTCCTAATTCTTGAATTCAAGAATTCAAGAGCAAAGCATAATAAACATAACTGTAAACATAAGAAAAATAGAAGAAAGCATTTTTATTTTCTCATGGTGGAGAAGGGCTTCCTAAGGAAGGAAACTCAGAAGTCATAAAAGACTGCAAAGGTGATTGCCTAAAATATGTAAATAATAGATAATGAAAGATACCACAAATAAAGTTAAAAGGCAAATTAGAGGTTCGTGGAAAGTATTTACAACACATAGGACAAAGGATCAGTATCTAAACTATACAAAGAGGTCTAACAACTCATGAAGACCAACATCCCATTAGAACATAGCCCAAAGATGTAAATGAGAATGTCACCATATAAGTACAGATGACCAGTTGGTACAGGAAATACTGAAACTTTTTTTGCCTCTGAGAACATTGAAAAGACTGATAATATTAAATATCGGTGGGAATGAGGGACAGTGACACTCTCATTTGCTATTGATGAGACTGCATGGTTCTGACACCCTCTTGTCAACTGTCTAGCAAAAAAAAGGCAGTTTGGCAGCATCTAGTAAAATTGATCAAGTAATTTCATGTTAAGAATGTTACGTTAGAGAAATCATAAAGGGAATCCATTGGAGTATTGCATATAATTGTCCCAAATTTTGAAGCAACTTTCAAATAGGGGAATGATTAAATATATTATGATATTACATATTATTTTGAAAAAAGTGATAAACCCATGTGCTGACATGAAATGATATCCAACACACATTGTTAGATTCAAAAGCCAATTACAAAATTTTACATTTATATATGCACATGCATATATATGCTATATATATGTATCTGTGTACACATATGGACACATAATATGAGTGTATGTGTATGTATATATAAATCACAAATCCTACCATCTCAGTAGGATTAAAGTTCAATAGGAGTGTGAAAATATTGGTTCCCATTATTCTCTTAAATTATTCAGTTTGGGCCTTTAATAGGACTTCATGGAAAACTTTTTGACCAATATTTATCTATGAATTAAAGAGACAGTCTCTTTGTTCTTAAATAAATTTTGCATGGTATTGTGCCCCATGTAGTAATGTGTATTATTCTTTTCAACAATTGTATTCTTTACCTTTACCTTAAAAATGTTACCAAATATTTGTATCATTTTATTCAGCCAGCTGGATACTATGACAAGAACATTTGCTTATTTCATTTTATTCAGTGTCATAATCTAATATAAAATCTGCAGGGAGAAGTTATGGCCTGTCTGTTAACTATTAGTATAACCAGTATAACCAAATTAATAGCAACACTTGCAGATTTCTGCTGCGTGTGGTACTTCCTGTTTCAAACAGCGATAGAAAATTCTCCTCATATCAGTACTTTTTCTATATACAAACCATGGCCTGCGGGTATCATTAGCCAAAGTGACCTCTAGAGAAACAGTGAACACTGACTCCAGGATGGACCCGATTTGAATACTGGAGCCCATCCTGAAAATGATGAGCAGTGTATTGTTTTATATTAGGAATCAGCCTTTTGTGGCCAGTCCCTTTAATAGCACAGTCACTCGGAGCTGGGTATTGTAGAAACATGGAAAGGAGTCAGGAATGTTACTAGAATATAGTTTTGAGTAGACAAGTATTTCCAAGCCATGGCTTACCTGTCACTTTTCAAGTAAGTAGTCCACAGGAGTATACGATGAGAAATTGTCTCCTGTATATGTATAGCTGAAATCTTCTCGAAGTTCCTTTGTTGTAAACCTCCATGTAGTGATTTAATCTCTTTCTCCTAGGAACCTAGTACATTTTCCTTTCTTTCTGAACATAAGTAAGTGACATGTGTCCAGAATTTACACCATGGCCACATAGTGTGTTTTCTAAAGATTTTTATGGGTACCTGAATATAAACTGGTGCACACACCAAGCAAGGACTCCCGTGGGCATCTGGGTAGAGGATCCTTGCCATGGCCACTGCCTTTGGGCAGGGCCACCTCAGCTCTCTGAAAGTCCTCTTTCCAGGACAGGTACTGTGGCTTCTTCAGAGCCATGGGGCAGAATGCTTTTCATAAGATGAACATTTTAGAAAGGAGTAGTAGCAGTAGAATTCGCTATTATTCTCGAAAGATTCAATCAAAGAATTTGAAAAGAAGTCGAAGTCAGAGTAAAACATCATTCCCTATGCTTCGTCCTTATGGAGAGATGCTAGTTAAACCTTTCTGTTACACCAGCAAAGCCAAGTGAAGTAGTGACAGCTAATGAAAATTAGCACTTAGACATTTACTGAGGGAAATCTGGACGGGGACTTCACCATGATTTCGAAACCTCTCTTTGCGTTACCATTCTGGTGCAGTGTCCTCAGGCATATGCCTTCCTAGATGGGCTCAGAGTTCATCTGACTAAAGACTAGTATGAAGTTTGGTGTTTTAAGCAGTAGAAGGGATGCCTGAGTGCGACTGTGGTTAGAGGAGGCACGGAGCAGATACGAGTCTGGCAGACTTTCTGGTTGAGTAACGTCTCTAACAGTCTATGGAGCAGAACAAGGAGTGTGTGTCTTCTAAACATGTAGATGTGGAGGCTCTAAGCTTCATGAAAAAACAGGCTGTTTCTGTCCGATTCATCACTGTAGCTAGCACCTAGGTCAGTTAGACAGCATAGAAGTTGCTTAATAAATACTTAGTGAATTAATCAATTAACTAACACGTCCACCATAATATTAATAGAATTTATCTCTGGATTATAGGTGATTTGTAATTTTGCTTATTTGCATGGTCTAATTTTTCTATAATGAAGTTGAATTACTGTTCACGTTTAAAAGAGTGCATTTTGCCATTATTGAAAAGTCCCTGGAACCCACTTAAAATTTTTGTACTTCTGATTAGCTGTGTTAATAATAAATATGCAGTCTTCCATTCACAAAAATCTCCCCGTTCAGGGCATAGAGTTTGGGGTTATTTTTCTATCAGCGTCAATAGGTTTGCCCTGATCCACCATCGCTCCCCTACCCCCTCCCCGTGACTCCGAGTGTGTGTTTATGGGCCAGTTGTCAGAGTTAGGGACCCTCTCTTTGGCTACAGAGTGAAACCGCTCACCTGAGGCCTCAGGGTCCCAACCTTGGCCTCGTTACACAAATTCTGGAGGTAGCTGAGCTGCCCCCCACTGGTGCTGACCAGAGTTTGTTGTGAGACCTGAGGTGAGCAGGACTGGGGCTGCCTTTAGCTCTCTGCTCCTCTTCTAGAAGTTACACTGAGAGAGATTTCTGTTCGTAAATATGTAGAATGGACCTAACGACACATCTCTGCTGAGGTTGTAGTCATACTAAATTCCTCTTTGAAATTTTAAAAAATCTTCAATGATAGGCTCGATGCAACTGCAATGATTATTTATTCAAAACTTTTGTTTAAAATGTTATGAAAATAATTTTACTTCCTATATGGAATAGGGTAATAATCATAAACAGGAGAGGAATAGAGTTATCACTCATGAGTGCGTAGTGTGCTGGATTGTATTTTTCCCCAACGGAAGGCAGAGATACAGCATATTACCGTGATTTGTGTTGTAACACTGGAGTCAGAGCTAACACCGAGGGATGTTTTCTCACCTTGATGCATGGGCCTTAGCTGTGCAGCTCCCATCAGCGCTAATGGGAGAGTCAGGGCTACGCGCCAAGGATAAAACTGAGACGGTAATGCACGCTTTGGACATTGTCTGTTTGGAATACTTGTTCTCGTTGTTGTTTTATATGCTGTGTTTTGCTTTTGGGGTTCCTGCTGTTACACTTGTAAAATTCTACTTTCAGGTCTGGTAAAAGATAAGAGTTCATAATAAATAAAAGATGTAGCCAATTTTTTATATCTTTGCCAATAAAATGATACGGTGGAGTCGAATCCCTACCGAAAGGTAGAGCCAAAGGTTTGGCCAGGATTTCGGGTGTGTGCCGCTCACACAATGTCTAGAAAATTCAGTTACTCGTCCATTTGAAAAAGAAATTGGTGTACATTTTCCTGACTGTCTATCCAATTACAAGTCTGTATTTTTTCCTGAGCAGTTTTCATACAGCAGTGGTACCGCTATATTATAAAAAACAATGAAAGCCCTCGAACAATTTCACATGGTCATAATGAGCATGAATTGGAAATTAATATATATGACAGGAAGAGCTGGGAAATTTGGTGGTGTATGCCTTCCCCCTCCACATACGCAGTGTTTCTGCACCCCTGGAAGGAACATTTAATCTTCTGTGGCTAAAATAAATATGTTTTTCCTGCTTGCTTAATATCAGTAAATGAGTAGATTTTGCCTAGTTTAATACTTCTGTTCTTTGTTTAGTCGTTTGTGTATTTAACTGATGGCGGCTACCCTAATTTAGGGCACATTGGAATGTGGCAACTGTTTCACTTTGGGGGATAAAAACTAAACCAATCAGTGTTGCACTAGGACTCGCTCAAACTGACAGAAGTTCCTAGGGTGTGTTACTGTTAATAGTAAGGTGGTAAATAGAGGTTTCAGCACAGGCATAAATGGTTAATTGGCCGATTTTTTGAGAACGTGGTGAGTTTGTAGATGAATGGGATTCACTGCAGTTGTAGTTTCCTTACATGTGAGCCAAAGCCTCTTTGAGTATGAAATCTGAGTGCCAATGAGATCATCAACCAGGTTTGAAAGTCTAGCTTTGGGAGAGCACCATGATTGTGATGATGACACTAAATGAGCAGGGCAGCCGAGGAGAGAAGCACTCAGGGACACCCAGCCCTGATCCCACCTGTGGGCACTGTGCTTCTCGGTCTGGTAGAGCAATTCATGAATTCACTGACTCCTCGGTTGGTTATGTCCAATCCCAGAACTGCCCTAAGAGGAGGGACCCGCTTGACGCTGGACAGGAGGAGCAGTGCCCTCAGGAGGGACTCAGGGTGCCCACGCCGAGGGATGCGCTCTGAGGAGGGCACGAGGGGTGCGAAGGCTGAGGCACACGGCACTGCTGGCCCCCAGGTCTTGGTTAGCAGCTGGAGTCCGAACTGGCCAGTCGGCCTCCGCCAGGGGGTCCACAGAGCTTTCGCTTCCCTGCTCTGCAGCAGACTGCAGGTGGTGCTGCTGGGCCCTGCGCCCATCAGACCAGGTTTCATTTGAACACCAGGGAGTGGGTGGAGGGGTCTCCTCCTTTGTGTCATGGACAATCAGAAAAAGAAGCTCTTGTGTATTTACGTAGCGTCATGGGTGCTCGCTGGTGGTCCTCATCCTGTCCAGTCCTTCCTCAAGGGCCCTCCATATGAGGCCCAAGAGAGACTTCCAGCCCCAGGATCCAAAAGGACCTGGTGGTTAAAGGCCACATACACAGAACAACACCAGACAATTGATACAAAACCAGAAGGATCTCGAGAACCTCACTTTGCTCAGAGGTATCTGGCTAGAGTCAGGCCTCCTCCTCCCTGCCGCGTTGTGCTGTCAGCCCAGGAGGACCCGAACAAAGCATAACGAGGCTCCAACACCCCTGCACTCAGCATTTTGCAAATCTCTTTGAAATGGAAGAGTAACTAAGTCCTTAAACAGTTTGGCTCCCACAGTAGTCAGTCTTGGACTGCTGTCAACAGGAAACCCCAAGTCATCCAGTATTAAAATCTGCTGTCACAGAGGGCCCTGTCACCTAAACCTTGACACAGGACCTATGAGAATTATTTTTATTTTTATTATTAGAAAGCACTGACAAGGATGTGGAAAGGATGGGGGAAACCCAGGGGAGTGGAGCCCCATTTCTCCTAAATACTGCCTTTGATTATTTGCTTACTTGAAGGCTTATTTTAAAATAAGCCTTTTTTCTGGAGAAACATCAGTTGCAAAGGCATTCCCTTACAGTGCAGTCTTGAGCCTATTTAGCGCTCAGCCGTAATTGTGAGAAATCCTATTTTTTTCCTTGAAAAACTCATGGAGCCTCACCCACCCCAACTCTCAGTAATTTTTTAAAACTGTCATCAGTTCACAGACGATGATAGAATGTCTGTGACAAAGCATTTGTGATTTTATCTTTCTTTCACTTGATCTTGAGTTGTTTACTGTTTTCCTCCTGCAGCCCAGCATCAGCTCGCTGGCTCTTCTGCCTGCAGAGGGGGTTAGGCACCTGGGCGCACTGGCTCTGGGGAGACGTGGGTAGGGCAAGGAAGCTTTCCTGTCCCCGGGCCATGGCTGGCTTCCTCGTGCAGATCGCCCACTCTGCTCTGGGCACCAGCTGACCCAGCTGGAAACAGAGGTCCCCACCCTGCCGCCCTTGTCGGACCCAATTTTCACTGAAGGAAGAGGATGTTTGGAGCGGAAGCAGGGGAGGCAGAGGGCAGGGTTGACGGCAGGATTTTTTGATCACTACAGAAATTGGAGAGAGATGAACCTGAACTCTTGAGAGGGAGGTGGTGTGGTCTCCAAGAAGGCAATTAAGGAGACAAGGAGTGTGGGAATTCGGGATCAAAACTGTGAGGCGAGCAGGTTGAGTGGTCTCAGACAGGTTACGTGAAACCCCAGTGCCTCGTTTTCCTTCTATCAAGCACAGGCAGTGTTAGAAATAATTAATTTTGCAGGGTGCTTTGAGATCCGCTGATGAGAGACTAGAGCAGTGTATATACATGGAGGTTTTCTGTAGCTGTTGTTCTTGTTTCTAGAAAAATGAAAGTGTCCTCATTTTATTCTGGTCCCCTAAACCCCCACACCTCACAATAAGAAACAAGTCAAAGTAGCCTGTTGGCTTTATCAGCTGAGTATTCACACGCACTTCATTCAAACCTTGCACAAACACCGTGCGTTTCTGTCCTGACCGTTCCCTGTGGGCCTGAGTCCCTGGTGATTTTATTCCGACCTTACTGTGATTTCCGGGTACTATGCAGGGCTGATAATGTCCCTGTCTCGGTGTGTGTCTTTGGTTGGTTGTTTTTAGGATGCTCCTTGTGCTTGGTCCTAACACTCATAGCAATTGCTCTAAAGTTCTCAAAAGAGTCCCCCAAATTAGACCTTTCGACCCAGAGGGTCCACTGCTTCCAAGACTGATCAGCGATGCAGCTTCACTCTGCCCTCGTCGCTTGACCATTTCTTTCTTTCTTTTTGGCAGAACAGAAATTGCCAAGTTCTGTACATTTGCTTATAAATCCACAACTCAGCTGTGTTCCCATCCTTTGTGTCAACAGGAAAATTCCCTTGTTCTATGTTTAGCTTGAATAATTACCAAACTGTGATTAGAATGTGAGGATGTGACCTCACAGCAATTTTTTCACTTCCTTTCTCTGTATTTAATACATTTCAGAAACTGAAAAATACCAAATCTGTTCTCTCTCTTTTTTTTCCGATGCTTATCAGGAATGGAAACATTGCAAAACAATCAGCCCAATACCTCTGCTTTGTTCATTTATTGCCTTCTCTGAAGATAAATTGACTGTACTCGACTCTCTTCAGCATTTTTCTTCACCTAGATATTATTGCCTTGTGCAGCCACCCCAAGGTGACTGTTATCACTTAATTAAATCCTTGCACGCTGGGAAGAAAAAACAACATTGTTCCTTCATAACCCCAAGGAGCCTATTTTTAAGCCACTAAGCCTTTTCCCTGTTTTATTAACTTATTCCTGGCTACAACAAGACATACTTTTGTTGATGAGCAAAAGGTTGTATTAGCTTTTTATTTTCTGGGTAAACTTATCTATTCTCTGGGAAGAGGGAGAAAAAAAAAGAATGGACATTACCAGAGAAGAGAAAAAATGGGGTCTCTGCAACCTCCCTGATTCTAGTAAAGGTCTCTGTAAACAGCGAGCTGGAAACTAGGAGCAGGGGGATTTGGGAAAGGGAATGAGAAAATAAAATGTAAACATAAAATGGGAACAAGACTAAAAGTAAAATGATGTCTCTGTCTATCGGGAGAGCACGCTGGCTGGAAGACACTGCTGTCAGGCTAAGGAAGCCAGGCGTGCGAGTTACATGAGTTTTTTTTATTTTTTTATTTTTTGAAGAGAGATCTATTGGTAGAAACAACTTCTCTTTGTGGCTGCATAGAGTAGCATCTCTTTATTAACCTCTAGCTTAATGTGCTTATTTTTTTCCCAGTCAGGTTTCCTTCCTTACCTTATGGTATTGGACGTCTGTCATCAGCCACTTCTGTACTCACTCATGTTTCCAGGCATCAAAGAAGTACTGTTGGGGTATGTTTAGAATTGTGTGTGTGTGCATGTATGTGTATGCACGCACACACGTTAGCAATAGGGATGCACAACCTGTAACCGGCAGTTCTAAGTGGGGCACTCGATATCAAAAAGTTCACTTGCTGCAAAGGGGTTATCTGTTCATGCAGAGTAAATTATGTACCTTTTAGTTTGTTTCTAGTCCATTAAATCGTGGGCCAGAAAATGGGTTTGTCACTTCTAAAATTTGGACTCAAGGAAGCATATGTGTTTATTCATGATGCTAAATCATTTTACCACACGCTGTGTTCACCAACAGAGTAAATGCTGCTTAAAGCTGTAATATTGGCAAGAGCAGCTGATGCTGTGACAGGCTGGGGTTGGATAGAGACCTGGTTCTTAAATACGTGGATAATTAAGATATCTGAGCCATCACTGATCACTGACCACAGGTTACATGTTTCTCAGCTCCGCACGCAGAGCCTTATACAGTGCAGGGGTCAGTCAGTGGCTCAGTGTCCCTCTCTCTGAAATGGGAAAGGTGTAAACGCCTCTGGGGTGATAGGAGAATGAGCCCAGTGATGCCTGTGAAGTTTCCTTTAACGGAAAGGCCGTCTGTACAAACACCAGGAGTTGTTTCTTGCTGGGTGCTTGAGACCCTCCAGTGCCTACTTGGAGTAAGTGAGAATCTCCACGAGTTGCTTCTTGGTTTTGCATCAGGTCTGCCATAGGTTCTATCTTGTTGACCAATGGATGCCCGTGGCAATGTGTGTATCAGTGCACTCACCGGAGTGCATTGGCGTAGCTTTTTCCCTCTGCAAGTTAATTTCTTTCCTTTATACTAGCGTTGTAAATATCTCACTTAGGCAGGTTAGAGCCTTCGCAGACGGTGCCCTTTCTAGTAGCCACCCATTTGACTTCTACCTTGAACTGTGTTTGTCTGAAGAGTGTGCTTGGTGAGTCATGATGAAGTGAGTTTAGAGGTGTGTATGTAGTTGGTTTCAAGTTCCAGTTTTGTTGGCCAGAAATTCTTTATGGCTGTCTTTTGATAAGCTTAGAACACAGCATAGAATCATCATTCAGTATTCATCTGTCTGTCTCTCTCTCAAACACACACACACCCTCATTCACCCCCAACCCTTCCCCAAGTTCAGCAGGGTCATCCTTAAGCCATACTGCTCAGCGGCGTATATCTGGCCTTCCGGAATGTACAATCAGGAGGCAACCCTACTGTCTTCAGTCACCCATTTTTGCTTACAATAATCTTCAGTGTCAGGAAAAGCTTCCTTCCCCATCCAGATTCTGCATTTGCCCTTCATAGACAGATACACCAGCTGCCAGCCTCTGTGGAGGAAACACAGGCTCACATCCCCACCCCTAGGGCTCCTCTGGGCTGAAAATCCAGTCCATGTAGCCATTCCTTAACAGTCTTATGTTTCAATTACCTAATCATTTTTTTCAGTTTCCTTTTGAACCCTTTCTAATTTCTTCTTTCTGTAAAGCAGCAAACCCCAGAACTGAATTTATTTAAGATCTAAACAGTGCTGAAAAACAAAAATTAACCGAGAATTCAAAAATACAGTATGAATACCTCCCATTGATAGGCATTTAGTTGATCACTTGCCCTATGTAAAAAACCAACCAAGTGGTAAACACACACGCACGCATGCATGCACACACACACAGGATGGGAGGTTGGTGTTGGCCTTGTGCACAGCCCTGGAGAGCAGGAGACACCCCCAGGACACCTTGACCTCTGCCTGCTAAGCACAAAGCCGCCGGCAGCCTGGAAGTCTCTCACATACCTGGGAGGACGGGTGTTATTTGAAGGTAAACAGAACTGGACTCAAGCAAAATTGTCAAGTGGATGAAAGACGTCAGCATCAGGCGTTTGTTATTCTCCTTCCTTACCGTCCCCGCGTGCCCTCCTGTCCCCACAACAATGCACGTGCAGGCCAGCGCCGTGTGCTTATAAGGGGCTGCTGAGGTAGAGCACGCTGCTGACAGAGGGAGAACCTCAGTGAGTGTTGCTTCTCTCCCTCCTTCATCTGGTCCCACACTCCCTACCTAGTTCTCCTCTGGAACACAGGTTTTGAGGAAGCTTAGAGACAGTCTTCTCTCTTGCCCACATGCTCTTTCATGCGCTTCCAATTGCACTTGAAGAGGGAGCAGTGGAAACAATACAGAGTTAGTATAAAACCCTTGAAGTATTAGTATACTTAGTGGAAACTTACTAATAAAAGTATGTTACTGTTACTATCTTCACTGCCTCTGGAACTTTGTCCACTATTGCTTCAAATTCTTATATAGATTTTTATATCAATCTGTTACATTTTAGCCTGAATGAGTGAATACAGCTGATTTTCCTGGACTGTTAGATGTCTGTTTCCAATACTGTTTGGGCATAGGTGAATTGCTTTTCTGTATATTTGGCACAGAATCTTTTAATGCATGTATATTGTTTGGATTAAAAGGGAAGAGCTGCCTAGGAATCAGCCTATATAAAACATTGCACCTATGGAATGAGATCTATCCAAGAGATTATGATTTACCAAAGTATGGCTTAAACCACGTGCAGCAGACTGTCACATCCTGCTACAGTCTCTCTGTTGGCCAAGGTCATGATCAGAGACGACAACACGCATCTTCTCCCCTGCTCTGCTCTGGACATCACTCTGAGCACTATTTCTTTGCCCTCTGCCCCAGGGAACTCAGATCTACAGGTGAGCAAATGGTAGCAGTTTGGTACAAAAATGTTAAAAATCTCTGCCATGAAAAAAATATGGTCCACATCCACAGAGTCAATGCACAGTACACAGGCTGCATTTGTGTTCCTGGCCTCCCACTTAGAAGCTATAGGGTCTCTGTCTCCTCGTAGGAATGATGTTGGTGTACACTAGCATCCCTTGTTTTACTGTTCTTTGCTTTATTGCACTTCGGAGATACTGTGTTTCTGACAAATGGGAGGTTTTCACCAGCCTTACATCTACCAAGTCTATTGGTGTCATTTTTCCAATGGCATTTGCTCACTTCATGTATCTGTGCCAAATTTTGAAAATTCTTGCAATGTTTCCAGTGTTTTCATTGGTATTATATTTGTTATGGTGACCTGTGATCCGTGATCGTTGATGTTACTATTGTAACTGTTTTGGGGGCACCATGAACTGTACCCACAGAAGATGGCAAATTTAATCGATGAATGTTGTGTGTGTTCTGACTGTTCAGCCAACCACCATTCCCCCATCTGTCTCCTTATCCTCAGGCCTCCCTATTCCCTGAGAGACGACAATATTGAAATTAGTCCAGTTAATAACCCTGCAATGTCCTCTAAGCGTTCAAGTGAAAGGAAGAGTCATATGTCTCCCACTTTAAATCAAAAGCTAGAAAGGATTAAGCTTAGTGAGGAAGGCATGCTGTAAGCCGAGATAAGCTGAGAGCAAGACCTCTTGTGCCAAACTCTTAGCCAAGTTGTGAATGAAAAGGAAGCGTTCTTGAAGGAAAATAAAGTGCTGCTCCAGTGACCACATGAATGATAAGAAAGCAAAACAGCCCTATGGCTGATAGGGAGAAAATTTTAGTGGTCTGGACAGAAGATCAAACCAGCCACAACATTCCTGCAAGCCAAACCCTGATCCAGACCAGGGTCCTAACTCTCTCAGTTTCTTTGACAGCTGAGAGAGGTGAGGAAGCTGCAGAAGAAAATCTGAAGCTAGCAGAGATTGGTTCATAATATTTTAAGGAAGCAAGCCATCTCCATGACAGAAAAACACAAGATAAAGCTGCAAGTTGTGATGTAGGAGCTGCAGCGGGTGATCCAGAAATCTAGCTCAGATAATGAAGGAAGGTGTCCACGCTAAACAACAGATTTTCAATATAGACAAAACAGCCTTCTATTGGAAGAAGATGTCATCAAGGATGTTCATAGCTGGAGAGGAGAAGTCAATGCCTGGCTTCAAAGCTCCAAAAGACAGGCTGACTCTGTTATCAGGGGCTAATGCAGTTGGTGACAAAGTTGAAGTTCATTTACTATTCTGAAAATCCTAGAGCCCTTAGGATTATGCTAAGTCTACTCTGCCTGTGCTCTGCCAGGGGAACAACAAAGCCCGGATGACAGCACATCTGTTTATAACGTGCTTACTGAATATTTTAAGCCCCTTGTTGAGACCTATCGCTCAGAAAATAAGATTTCTTTCAAAATGGTACTGCTCACTGACAGTGCACCTGGTCACCCCAGAGCTCTGACAGAGATGTGCAGTGAGATTAAGGTTGTTTTCATGCCTGCTAACATAACTTCCATTCTGCAGCTCATGGGTCAAGCAATCATTTCAACTTAAGTCTTATTTAAGAAATACATTTTGTAAGGCTAGAGCTGCCATAGATAGTGACTCCTCTGATAGATGTGGGCAGAGTCCATTGAAAACCTGGAAAGGATTCACCATTCTAGATGCCATAAAGAATATTTGTGATTCATGGAAAGGGGTCAAGATATCAATGTTAACAGGAGTTTGGAAGCAGTTGACTCTAACTCTCGGTGACTTTGAGAGGTTCAGGACTTCAGTGGATGAAGTAACTGCAGATGTGGTGGAAATAGCAAGAGAACCAGAATTAGAACTGGAGCCTGAAGATGTGACTGAATTGCTGCAATCTCATGATAAAACTTTAGCAGATGAGGAGTTGCTTCTTATGTACGAACAAAGAAAGTGATGTCTTGAGATGGAATCTATTCCTGCTGAGGATGCTATGAAGATTGTTGAAATAATAACGAAGGATTTAAAATATTATGTAAACTTAGTTGGTAAAGCAGCAACAGGTTTTGAGAGAACTGACTCTAGTTTTGAAAGAAGTTTACCCTGGGTAAAATACCGCCAAATAGCATTGCATGCTACAGAGAAACAGTTTGTGAAAGGAAGAATCAATCCATATGGCAAACTTCACTGTTATCCTATTTTAAGAAATTGCCACAACCACTCCAGCCTTCAGCAACCATCACCCTGATCAGTCAACAGGCATCAACATGGTGGCAAGACCCCCCACACACACACACCAGCAAAAAGATTACCACCTGCTGAAGGCTCAGATGATGGTTCGCATTTTTTAGCAACAAGGTATTTTTTAGTTAAGGTACATAACATTTTTTTTAGACATAATGCTGTTGCACACTGAACAGATTATGGTGTAAACATAACTTTTATATGCACTGGGAAACCAAAGATTTCATGACTCGATTTACTTCTCTTTATTGCAGTGGTCTAGAACTGAGGTCTGTGTGTACATCAGAGCTAGGACGTGAGGACTGAACTGGGCCAGCCAGTGCAAAGCGCTCCCACGGTCCAAAACAGAGACCATGTCAACAAACGCTGTCTGTCACCGATCAGCGTGGCGTACGCTATCCTACACACATACACTCATGTAGATGTGGCCTAGGATAGTTCCCATTTTTAAATGACCATGCTTATGAAACTAAAATTATTTTTATCCTGTTTTTGTCTTTTTTCTTTCTCATCACTTCTTGTTGATATTAGTCTTGTCCAAGGGCCCCACCCTTTATCTCCTTAACGTGCCCCTTTCCGATAACTTCTGTAAGTCTTTTTCTCCCTGACAAATATTCTGTCCCCAACTTGTGTTTATCAGAGTTTTAAAGAAGAATGCTTATGACCAGGAGGATATCTTATTTCAGCCATGAACACTACTGAGTCCTCTTCTTGCTTGTCCACTTAGTTTCCTTTATTGCTTTTGGTACATTATCCCACTTTTTCCAAGGTTGTATTTCTCCTTATGCCAGGTAAAAACCACTCTTATTAGCAGACAGTTTCTAAATCAGCATCCCTAGTCATTTAAATAATAACCACTGTGGGTGTCACTTATTAAACACCTACTGTGTGATACACCTTTACATGCATTACCTCTAACCATCTTAACAACTCTATTGAGTTAGAATAAATAATATATAGCTATTATCTTCACATTTTCATATAAGAAAACAGACATTGCAGATTCCGAGTTCCAGCTTAGGTCTACTCGAGTGCAAAGTTTGTGTGTTCTTTTCTGTTGCATCATGCTGCCTCTTGAAGACTTTGAAGGATTCTCATTTCACAGCTGTTCAGCTCCTGTTCAGGAATCGAGACAAAGCCATAATTGTCCCATCTTCTCTACCATTGTCCCAAATCTTAGTTCCCCTGAACCTGACCGGGGACTTTCTGACAGAGCCATGCATCTTCTGCTGAGGACAATGGGAGGATGGAATTAAGAGAGGGCTAGCCCTAGTGCTGGGTCTTGGGCCATGAGCTATGGACTCAGCCAAGAGAGCCCCCTCACTGAGCATCTTTCAGGAAGTCAAGCCAGTCCCTCCCTGGGAAAGCTGTAGAATGTGCTCCTTAGCAGTGATCGCAGTCGAGGCGCCCTGGACTCAGAAGTGGTCCACCTGCCTGGTGCATCTTTTCTTCCTTCCTTAATCCTCTTCTTTGGAGGATTCCTATAAAGCCCTCAGACTCTGCAAGTGTCCTCTTACACATCCCTTAATGAGGCCAGGACTCTGTCCCTGTGGGGCTCAGACACCCCTGCCCCCTTTCTGGTGCCTCACCTGGGACTCAGATGATGCCTGGATTGCTTTTTTCCTGTGCTTACTGTGTCAGCAATCCTGTTGTGAACTGACCAGAGCAGAAAAGGGCTTGGAGGGGTCCTAATGCTTCAGACTGCATCCTCCAACACAGATGGCATCTCTCCAGACTTGAGTGTTTAAGCCTATATGTTCTCTTGTGTAATTCTTTTAAATTTCCTGAATATGTCGCAGGGGGCATTAATGATGTATTTCCTTCACAAAGTTGCTGGATAACTTACTACACCCACCCTTCTCTCATGTGGGCCTGGAAGCCAACAGATTTCAGCCTTGAAGAAGCAAGCATCAATGATTCGCAGGAGAACCCATAGATTTTACTTTACGTGGTAAACCTTTGGGGACAAGGATTTTAATCCTGTTCAAATGAAAGTTTTATATCTGTCACATTATTGAAAATATTGAGATAACATAGTCCAGCGTCTTAAGAGAGCCCAATATAAGGAAGAATTGTTATTTTGAAATAAGTGAAGGGATGAATTTCTTTTGTTCGTTGCCTGTGAGGGTGTGTGACTTAGATCTTGCTGGGGTGAAGGGAAAGAGCTGGGCTCACTGCATTGTAGAATATTGATCACGATGTTAGTCAGTCAGCATTGCACTGCCTTGGTCTCACTAGCTCAAGTGGAATTCAGGATGTTGATGTTGATCATCTGGGGAGACCTGCGTCAACATATAGTCTGCTAGTCTTGCCTCATAGGTCATGTCTGTGTGCTTTCAGGCCGCATCCATTAGGTCATGTCTGTGTGCTTCTTAGGAAATGGCAAAATAATATTGGCTACACCCTTTCATGAAAGGTGCCTGCGTGGCAGAAAAGAACCAAGAAAGGGATAAAAACCTGGTAGAGAGGTGAAGCAAACGTCTTAAGCAACTGTAATTATTTAGGATGAGAATAGAAGGAACATACAGAAAATGATGAACGCTTAAGGTTGTGTTTGTAAAACCCTTAATATAGTTTCTATTTGCTTTGGGATAAAAGTCTTCCACTAGGACACAGAGGCCAATTTGGGTCTTTAGGGGCTCAGTCCTTTAGGGGAACTCACTCTCCAGCCTGTGAAGCATTTAAGTAGAAATTAAAGTAGGTCATCCTGTTACTAAGGAGAAGCCCCCAAGCAAGACAATAAAACAAGTCTCACTTGTTGGAAAAGGTCAAGGCTAGAATGAACAGATCTCGTTGAAGGCAAAAAGAATCTGTCCCCAGTATCCAGCCACACAGAACTTACCCAGCCGGCACAAGTTTGGAGCCCTTCTTGGTCTTCAGAATTTGTCAGTAATCACTGTACATCCATGAGTCACACATATAAACATACCCATAGTTGCTTTACTGCCCAAGGTCATTTTCACTTACACACAAATTAAGAGCAGGGTTGCTGAGTGGCCGAGAAGCACGATACACACATACCACCACACCATCCCGCAACCATCAGCGTCTCTTTCACTAAATGGATGAATGCAGAATGTAAACCCGGAGGTAAAAGGAGAAGAGATAAGAAAAGGAAATAAGAGAAAAAACTAAAAGGGGCTGAAATGAGACCTAGCAGTGGGACGGAATCTGTCGATCCCAAGCCTATAGCCTGGTTTCCACGGTGACCCCAGGTGACGTTACACTTCCTCACTTTTTTCAGGTTCCTGTCATTCGTGGGGAGGTTAATGTTTACTTTGACTCTAAGTTACATCTAAGGAAAAGTTGTAATGGGGATTTATCTTTGTTTCTTAAATTGCTAGGAACTTTTTCATGAAAAATACTAATTCTGCAAGCTTATGTGATGGGATGTGTGTGGGAGATACAGGTGGAGATTGTCTTAATGGTGAAGTTGATCATCTTGTAGTCTTGGGATTCTAGACAGCTAAGAAAAATACCATCCTAGTAATAAAAATAGTATTAGTTCACATGCCCAGCCCTTAAAGGACACCGGGCAGAGGGCCAAGTGAAACATCAGACTTGGAATTTAATCAATAAACTTGCTCCTTCATACCACTGTTGTTGGCCGTTTGGATGCCTTTGACATAGAAGTTTGAGAAAGACTAAGTAGGGGGTGACAGTTGTGGCTGAAGGTGTTATAGGGCTTTATGGTTGAGGCCACTATAAACTCTGTAGACTAAATAGAATTTTAGTAAGTCCAGTAGTCATTGAGAGGTAGACTGTCATTCATCAAATGCACTGAATGGTAGAATATATCCATTTTCAAATTATTTTTGTTCTAACCTATCTTTAGCTATTTAAGTCAAAAGTGTGGGTAAATGGATCATTGTGCACATTAGAATTAGGCTGAGACTATTGATTCAAGGTTTCTAGTGAATGAATTATCAATATGACCAACTGCAAATTTCTTTTGGAATTACTGCAAATTGGCACATCAGTGGGTTTGAATAGATCATGCATAACGTAGGTTATTGTTACAGTGAATCCCTGCAGGATGTATAACATTGTGGCTATTATATAACTTCAATAAACCACATGGCCCTGAGTCAGAGAAAACACTTTATCCAGTGAATCCTCAGGTATGTTAGTTGATACAGCCTCTGTAGCTAAAGTAGATATGTGATATTCTGTAGCCACTCGTGCCAAATAGCCCGAGATGAAATGCACAGTCGGTTAGACCTGCCAGTAGGCTGACGCCAGGTGCCGCTTAGGAAAAAGCAGAATAGCTGGGTCTGCCGTTCTCTGACAGGCGTCTGGGATGTCAGTTACTGGCCTCTGCGTTCACTAAGGAACCCAGGAAAGGGGAAGATCCTGTGTGATGCCAGCATTCCAGGACAGGAGGGAAAGCAAAGACCATGTCTGGCAAAACTTCAAACATCTCCTTCTGCCCTGGGAAGTTTATATGGTGGCATTGAGCTCCATGAAATGACCCATCCCTATCTGATAATTGTAAGAGCATGTGTGAGCCCCTTTAGAATAATCTGTAACCAAGTATCCACACCTCTCAAAATTTATAGAACAGATCTGTTCCTGAAAAACTGACCATTTAGTGACAGTCCATGTGTTGAATCTGATTTGCCTTTTGACACCCACGATGCATTACTCTAGTAAAAACTTCAAGACAAAGTTATACCTTTTGGATATTTTTTAAACAAATTTGAGCACATATTTTAAAGGAAAAGATCACAGTGATTATTTGACTTAGTCAGATATCTAAAACAGAAGATAGCTGGGTCTGTCGTTTTTGCGGCCTCATAGGTGAGTCAGGAGGAGGAGAGTGAGCCCAGTGCTGCCCACAGTCCGCTGCATCCCCCGCCTTCGGCAGATCACTGTGACAGGTCTGATCTGACATTCAGGCCAGTCGCTGTAGACTTGATCTTTGCATTTCCGTTAGTTATACTTCTCTGTCGATAACTTCAGTCCGGTGATTCTTGTTAAATCTCACTGAGATTTTAGGTAAAGCATCTTTTGATCCTGCAAATTCAAATAATAAAATAGCCAGTTACTCTTCAGTGATAGCAATAAATTCTCCTCCAGTCAGGATAGTCATTGATGTAGATCGGAAAGAAGAAGAAAACTCCAGTCTCATTTTTCATATTTTAAAAAATTCACTTGAGTAAGTCAGTGAAAAATATGAGAATTTGATTTTCTTTACTAATATCTTTATCCCAGCAAATTACCAACACCAAAATCTTCATACCCTAGCCCAGTCCTTTCATTCTGTTCCTGAACTGGACCACAGCAGAAGCCAGGATGTACAGCCGCCCGACTGCTTTTAATTGTATAAAGTTGAACTGCTGTTTAATGTACACCTAGCAAATTTGGTGCTAGCAAGTTTCACATGCTCAGTTGCTCTGCTTTGAAGGATATCATTTCGAGATTCTCTGAAGATTTCTTATGACATTAGTTATGCTTTGGATATATGCAGGTATGTTAGCAAACAACAAAAATCCACACTTTTTTGCTTCATGTGTGTTAAATAGGCACGTGGGGATGAAAGCAGAAACATTTCCTTGGACCAGAGCTCTGTGGACAAGCATGGATGCTGGTCCTTCTTACCCAGACTCGGGGACCAACTGTGCGATGAAAATAAAAGGTTGCCAAGGCAGCTGAGAGCCACAGCAAGTGGTAAACCAAGCTGTTTATCCTGAAATCATTCAGGACCAGGCTCCCAGTTCCATCAGGGTAATTGATTTTCATATAAATGTGTATCTCTGCTTTGTATGCAGCTAAGACACTGAAGCAATGTAGCCTCTAAGCATTTGAAATCTACAGAAAACCAATGTAAAGACATTAATAGTATAAATGTAGGATCCAGAAAAGGTGCAATTACTTGAAAAAGATTTCAGAAACAATCCTAATAAGCATTGTCGATTTCTGGAACTAAGTACTACTATTTTCAGTCCATCATATTTATAGCTGTATGTGGGTCTAGTAAAAAATTAATTATTAATTATACGAATGATACATAAAATAAAGAATAGAGAATCTAGTTACAATGACTTCCTGAAATTAACACCAAAGATTTTCATGGCCCACGCACTTTCCCCAACCAGAATTCCTAAGCTACTGTCTTAGCTCAGGCTGCCATAAGAAAATACCATAGACTGGGTGGCTTAAACAACAGGAATTTATTTTCTTGTAGTTCTGGAGTCAGGAAGTCCAAGATCAAGGTGCTAGCACAGTCGGAGTCTGGCAAGTCCACTCCTGGCTTGCAGGTAGCCGCCTTTTTGCTGTGTGCTCCCATGGCCTCTCCTGGGCGCATGCCTATGGAGAGACGGCTCTCTCCTTCTCTTCTTATAAGGCCACCGGTCCTAGCAGATTGGGACCCATATGACCTCATCTGTAGTCACATTGGGGCTTTAGGGTTTCAACAGGTGAATTTTGGGGGGACATAATTCAGTCCATGGCAACTGTGTTTGTAACAATCAAGTTCTTTCCAGTACAAATGTTTTTTTAATACCCTTCCCCTAGAGATACCAGTAAACATTTCCTGAAATGAAACTCGTGTGAGAATGCACCAGATTAATATCTAAGGTCTCTAAATGGTCTTTTAATATGCTAAATTCATTGCAGGGTTCTTTAATCATTGTTACTACCCCGACACAAACTCCCTACCTAAAGGAATACATGCACAAAGCTTTTATTATTTTCTTTTAAAGACCCCGTTCTTTACAGCTGCCCACTGGCCAGTAGACCACCAGGTTCACATCATAATCAGCTGTAACAGGTACAGCAGTGTGGGTCTACTTCGCATCATCAAAGATGTACCTTTAAGTAAACATGAGTGTAAAATAAATTTCTGTAAATTCAATTTTATTTTCTCATTAACTTCTATATAAAATAGTATATGTAACACCAGAGAGGGAAAGGAAAGAAAACAAACCCCTAAGTTAGAAGAAAAACTTTAGGGGAGGAGATGGGGTTGGTGTGCTGGCCAGCCCCGTGGCCTGCTACTGTGTTCTCAGGTCTGGTCCTAGAAGGTGCCTCGTGGGAGGTGTGGTCCTCCTAGCAATTATTTATTAGCTGGGGGGGTCTCTTCTCTACTTCCAGGTATTAGCCTCTTCCTCTAAGGCATGAGAATTTCCTTGAGGTCTACAGTCTCTTGACTGTACATTTACAAATTCCAGAAAGATAAATGCATGAGGTGATGGGTATGCTAATTAACTAGATGGGAGGAGTCCTTCTACAATGTATACGTGTATCAAATCATCACAAAGCATACTTTAAATATCTTACAATTTCATTTGTCGGTTATACCTCAGTAAAGCTTAAAAAAATACAAATTCCATCAACCCATGCCTTTTCCAACCCAAAGCCAGCATGTTAGAAGTGCGGAGCTTGGTAATGTCAGACAAGCGTCCCCTCCATGTATCGAGGGTATACTGAGCTGCCTTTACCTTGGGTTTTTCATGTTATGAAGTTAATTTCCAACTTTACTCATTTTCTTAGTCTTGGAACACACAGATGAATTTTTTTTTTTTTTAAGAGAGTAACTCAAGAATTGGTCCTCGTTCAGTTTTGTAAAACCTCAGCTAGTCCAGGCCTGGTGCATAGCAAGCACTCAGCAGGTGTCTTCTGAATGCATCCCACTGAAACAGTAGGAGTGTGAGAACCACCTAGGTGGAAAGAGATGCTGGAGGAAGCACAGGTTCCCAGCAGCGGTGATGGGGTGACAAACACCTGAAACCCCTAGAAGGCTGTCCCACCAGCAAGAGGAATGGGGAGGGGGGGGTCCTTTCTTAGATCTAGCATGTACTGATGTGTGACACTGGTCACTGCACTTCATTTCTCTGAGCCTCAGTTTCTTTTTCTGTAAAGTAGGATTAAATGATACACAGCTCACATTTGGTCTAAGTAACCTGCCTAACGAATGTTAGTTTCTTTCCCTTTCCTCTCCTCTGTGGTGACTATCTGAGTGAACTGAGCATCGTTTAAGACGTTCTATAATATGATGATACATATTATAGTATGTATTGCTATATAATAGTATATTTGGTACGTATTACATGTATATCATGTGTGTGTGCATTATGACCGTTCTCTATTTTCCACTAATCTGTGATCTGTAGGATGTGCAGTAAACTATTAGTATCTGTTCTTTTGTGTGTGTGCTGTTTTGTATAACACAGGCAACATGAAAGACACCTAGAACCCCGCGTGCGGCCAAGCTCCATGTGTAGCCGGAGCAGAGCAGTGCCATTTTTTAGCCTATCACGACAGTACAGTGTACTGCTTACATTACTCGTGCAGCCCTGGGAATTCCTCCTTTAACTTAAAAGAGAACTCTGAATTCAAAGAAAAAGATGCGCAGTAAGGAATTAGCTCCTGGATTCCGAAGAGCCTGTGTTTCAGTAAATTAATATACTGCATGCACAAAAAGGAGACTCTTAATGTTGCAGTGAATATTTGTGCCTTAGAATAACTGTGGGAATCCTCTCCTTGAGGCAAAAGGAGCTTGTGAGCAGCTCATGGTCACTTCTGCCTCAGGTGGGGTCCCAGTCCCGCGGGGAAAAGCCACAGATAATGTGGGTCTGCGTGCCGCCTCCGGTGGCTCAGAGACACAGACACGTGTGATTCCACCAAATGCTGCCCCCTGTCTTTATACCAGAGCCTGGTGTCCATTTGGCTGGATGTTCAAATCACGAAATCCACCTCCCTCAAGGCTGGATGTAAGGCTTGAACTAGCATCCCAGAGAAAAGAGGTCAGCACTTTGATACACAGCTCCCACGAAATGGAATTTTAATGAGCAGAGGCAAAACCTGATCTCCTTGCTCAGAAAGCAGATGTCTTTGTTCCTTTCATGTTTTAACATTTCGCTGGTTCAACATCTCCCCTTTTGTTCTGGTACCTCTCCTCTAAGAACTGAAGAGAGGCAGGCTGTGGCTCTCTGCACTGCTTTCTCACCTAAGACGTTTGGACTTACGTGTTTTAGGACACTCTTAAGAAAGGTGTCGTGCCGTGTCAAGGTTTGTTGTCCTCGAATTCTTTTTTAGAGGGAAAATAGTCAAATTTGACAGAATTAATCCAACTCGGTGTTGTAATTGGGGAACATGTGGCTTTGGGTACGTGATGATAATACAAATCTGTGCGCTCATCCTTCATGGTTATTGACTGGTTGCAGGTAGAGCCGGGAGACAAAGGAAGAGACCCAGGAGCCGGAAAGCTCTGGGAGGTTCCTGAGAGTTAAATAAAAGCCCACACCTTTGATGTGTGGTTTTCTCCACCTTGAGGAAATAGTTAGATTCTTTCCAAAATAAGGCTTTTGTTTCTGCACAGAGCTTGTTGGTTAAAACTCAGATGGCAGAGGCAAAATTTGGAAAAGTGTTTCTTCCCCCTAAGCAGATACCCGTGGGCCCTTCTAGGCACCGGCCCAGGCTCTCCCTGAGGTTGCCGGGAGCCCACGGGTGTGCGCGCCGGAGCAGTGGCACAGCGTCACGTCCTGAGGGCCGTCACAGGGCAACGTGGCATTTCAATGAGCGCTATCAAAGTGTTACTGTATCCAAAGGCCAACAAATTTAAGAAACCTTTTTTTCTAACTCTTCTATCTGCTGCCAGAGCAGAGCGGAAAGATATGTATCGGAGCCCTGTCCTCCCATTCCAGGTCATGCTTGGCTTATTCACTCTTTCCCAATGATGGGGAGGTGGTTCACGAGCAGGCTCGCAGACTCCAGATGCTAACCCATCACTCAGAGCAGAAGCAGTTTTCTCACACCGCCTCTCCTTGTTAACAGCAAAGCCATTTTAGCAGTTATAAACTACTGGTATCTAACGACTGGCAAACATTGTGCCCAAATTCATGTTCTGCTCTTGTGCGAACAGAATTATGTCATAACAATGAGAAACCCTGGGTTTGGAGGGAAAGTTGCGTGTGTCAGAGCCTGTGCTTTATCATGGATGGGTATTTTCTCCATAATCTAAACCTGAATTAGAAGAACATCACAGATGCACGGTGCATTGGACATGGAGCACACGCATGCATTTAAATCACGTATATCTTACTTTTTTACTGATGTAATTGTGAAATATGTTCTTTTTGCATTCATAATTAGGGGGTGGAACAGATGGTGAAGGCTTAGTTTAAAATAATCTGTCATTAAAATAACCTAGCCTACTGGTAATTCTTCACTCTAACTGGAGTTGGGTCATAGGAAAAGAGTTTGGGGTGTTTTTTTTTTCCCCTCCTCTACATTGGAATGTAGTAGCGAGAACCACTCATTTCAGAGGAGTCATGTATGTGAAAATCCTCCCTATAAGGGCACCACAGTAAGATTTCACTCTGAAATTTGGCTGTAGTGAAATATGCATAAGAGAAAAGAAAGCAGAGACAAAACCACTTTGACAAGTACAAATCCATTTAGCACGATGCATTAAACATTAGTATACTTTCAATCATGAAGCTGTAGTTAGTTTCATACCCTGCAAGGAAATAGCCTCATCATTTGACAAATACTGTTAGAGGCACTCAGCTTTGGGGGTTAAGAAACTGTGCCTTACACTTTATATGTTACACTGATGTCAGGGGATATAAATTATAATTACAGACATTATTATTCAGAGATGCTGTAGCTCCTGACTTCTGTATCCAAGCCTCACTGCTGCATGTGTACCTCATAGACTTTCTGGGATGTGACAAAGGAAACCTCCCATCAGCCCTGTCGAGATGGCTACGAACTGGTTTTAATAATAAGAAAACTGTCTTGATAAATCAGATACTTGCATGCCTTGAAAACATCTGTTGTACTGTTTCTTCTAAGATTTTGTTCTCCATCTGCTTTGAGGAAAGCAGATAGATTTCAGCGTGGCTTTATAATAAATCTTCTCAAGGAGGGACTAGCATTAACATTTGTGTAGGTTCTTTTTCATCTTAATCCAACCTTAGTTAATAATCAGAAAATTCTACATACTGAGTAAGATGTAATTAACCCTTTGACCCTGGAATCTTAATTGGCTCCTGTTGAAAACAGTGGGCAGTTAAAAAAAAAAAATTTTTTAAAGGTAGCCTGCAGTAATTGAAACAGCTCAGTATAGAGTAGCTTTCTTGATCCAAAATTTGAAAAACTCCCACAGAACTTTCAGACTGATCATATTTGGTTCTCAAGACTAACTAATAGAATGTTTCTTTCCTCCTCCCACCTCTTAAAATTAAGACTTCCACATTCAACCAATATTGAGGCTACTCTTAGCCTAAGCAGCAAAAGACAAACTATAGACAGGGATGACCCTGAGTCAGAAGGCAGTGGCTTTGTGAAGAGCGACCTTGCCAACCTGTTGTAGACTTGGTTTCATATCCCATTCTTCATTTGGAGGTCATCATACCTGAACTTCCTGACCTTCATCTGCTGCTGTAGATACAATTGACTGAAATGATAAGCATAGAAGTGGAAAGCATGATTAACTAACCTATTTTGTGTTGTTGACCTCCGTGATGACAAACAACTGATCTGACTAGTGGCTCCTCCCCCCACCACCAAATTGGCCGTTATTTTTAATTGGATTGACTGGATGCTTTGTGTCATAGCCTCGTTTTAATCTCACCGGGAAATTGGAACATGTGTCAAAGCCCGTGTTTTTGCCAAACAAAACTGGCCGGTTCTTAGATCACCACTGCTTAATAGCATCAGACGTTCAACCTCCAGATATTCTTTTTCCCTGCTTTGGTACCCAAACCTCCTCTGGTATTTTCATAAATACATGAGATAGAAACCTACTTAAAAAAAGATCATAATCCCTTTTAGTGAGAAAATAAAGGATGAGTGTTTGTGACAAATGAATAGCACTGGGTATTTTGAAAGACTGTGAAAGGATCCGATCTAACTCTGATCTTACAAATGTCAGGAAATACCCGAGACCATGTTAAATACCTTTGGCATCAGAATCTGCAAGTCATTTAATAGCTCCATAAACAGAATTCTTGGAGGAAATAATTGCCATCCCTCTTAGTCACTCTAGCGCGTGTGATGTAAAGGAAAGAGAGCACTGGGCTTGAAGGTAGAGTTGGATTTACTAAGTCTCACTTTGGCCGTTGATAAGTGTTGGCTAACGATGAGTGAGACATCACTCCACTATTGAGAAATTCAGTCTCCTTGGGAGTGGAGTCACCTGACCAGGATGATACAGTGTCATAAATGCTTTAATGATAAATGTTATGGGAGGCAGGATATTTAATCCTGACTCTGCCACTAGCTGGCTGTATAGTCTTACAGAGCCACTTACCCTCTCTGTGCCTCAGTTTCCTCCCCTGAAAAATGAGGGTTTAGACTACAGGGGGTCATCTCTCTGCCAGCTCCGTCAGTCCTTTCTTCTCCTCTCGTTCAGCCTTCTGATGGTTGCTTGTCCCCATAGAAGTCCTCTTGTGGTCTCTCTCTCTGTGTCCTTCTAATCTAACAATGGCATTTCAGCATTTGAGAAGAGGGCTTACACATCGCTCTGTGACCGTATGCCTGACCATGGTTAGGAGGTTGAATGGAAAACTGAATCAGGCCCTTCTCTCCAGGGGGAAGGTCAAAAAGGGAATCTTAATCCTCCCAAGTCATCCGTAGGAGACATCTTGTTGGGGGTGAAGACATATGGAAATGAGATGCTTCCCCAACGTCTACAAAGGAAACCTCCCCTTTGGCGCTTTTGGTTCATAGTAGCTTCCACTGTACCACACTCTAAGCTTGAAAAGTTGGCTCTCACAAGGCCCCAGAGGGTTTGGCGATTGTGTCAGAGACAGAGTCCAGTTCTCTTAGACAGTGCTTTGTTCCACGTCTCCTCGATGCTTCCAGGGAGATATTGCAGAGGAGAGGTGACCAGGTGACCTCTTGGGGAAGTGACTTTTGAACTCTCTTGTCATCCCATTTCCCTTTTGTCTCCTCCTCCTAAGGGCAGGAATCTGTCATTTGAACAAATCATGCAAATGATGCTTTTTAAGAAATTATAGGCTGTGTCTTAATATAAATATTTTAACTTCAGAAATGCTGTCCAGTTTATCTTTTCATTAATATACTTGTATCAGAGAATGTTTATTTTTAGTGGAAGACAGTATAGTTACTGAGTCTGACTGTCTGAGTTTGAATCCTAACTTCATCACTTACTAGGGTTAGCACGTTACCCAACTTCACTAAGCCTGAATTTTCTTGTATGTAAAGTGTGGGTAATAATATAAAGGCCTCAAACGGCACTTGTGGAAATTAAAAGAGACAATACATGCAGACTGCTTAGTACATATCGTGTAGTAAGTGTAAGTTATCTTTATTTTCCTGTCTTGACCAAATCTTGTTGTTCATGGAATTTACTTTTATGTGGAGTGATACAATGTGACTTTGGAATTGTTTTCAGAACCCACTAAATCAGAGGAGGTTGGGTGCTACCCACAGTTTGACCAGTGGGGCTGTGTGACAAAGCACCAGGGAGCATGGAATCCAAATTTCAGACACAGACACAGACACACACACACACAGACACACACAGACACACACACACACACACACACACACACTCCTAGCAAGATAAATACATACATACTAAGTACATATATTTCATGTATACATATATAGCTCCAAAAAAAGTTCAGCATTTTAAGAGACTGAAATTATTGCTGAGATTTGAGGCAGTGCATTTTGCTAACTGAAGCTTACATGTTTCTTCCACCTTTCCATGTTTAAAAATTACATCATTAATTTAATATTGCCACGTACCTTGTTCCCATTGAGGGTTTCCTGCATTTCCAAATTCACAGCCTTTGTGAATATCACTAATCTTTAAAACTTCTTTTTCTGTGCAAGCTGTACTGTGCAACCTACCTGATTAAAAATAAATAAAGCAAAACAAAAGACATAAGGCTGATGGAACGTATAAAATGCACTTGGATTGCAAGAATTTGAAACAAATTTATTCTCAGTTTGAGTGGTACCTTGCACTTGGAGTCCATGATGATTTACCCCATTCATCAAACTGAAAATGCAGCCTTGCATTTGAAAACTAGACTAAGGATTCAAGAGTTAAAGCTGCTGTGTAGCATCCTTCTCCCCACCCCGCCCCCCGCCTTTCTTCTTTTCTTTCCGTTTCAGAAGTTGCAATAGAAAGACTAGCTCTATCACAATAAAACTTTAATACAGAGTTTTGTAAAAAGAAAAAAAAAAAGGATTACAGTTTATAAGGCTTCAGCCTATAAGCATTCCCCCATAATGTATTGACTTTTCCTATGTGTTCTAACACAATAGGCACTGGGAGTGAGGAGAGCATAATCCTTTATTAATTGGCAAATTATTGATGTCCATAGTTGCTCAAGTGGTGATTTTACCTGCTCTTCATATAGGAACTCTTTTTTTCTCTTGTTCCATTACCATTCTCATTCCCGTTCAGCCATTTAATAGAGAATCGGGCTGATTTAATCTCAGTAACTAGCGAATCCAAAAAAATAAAGGCAGCATCTCATAAGATCAACATGACCTGATTTTATACATGAATGTAATACATCCTGCTCAAAATGACAGAGACATAAGGAAGTCTGTGAAGTAAAGGCAAGCTTGTAATCTTAATCCACACCTTTCATTTGTTCGTGTATAATGCAGGCAGTTAAAGATCTTAGGACTTTCGTTAAACATGAGAGGAAAATGGTCTTAAATTTGATTATGTGTTGCTTTGTATCAGATGCCTTGTTAATTAAATCTCTATCATATATATACATATATATTTATTAACCTATTTATATATTTATTTTTTTCTGCAGTCCCTGGATGGCTTTGTATTTGCACTAAATCAAGAAGGAAAATTTTTGTACATTTCTGAAACAGTCTCCATCTACCTAGGCCTCTCACAAGTAAGTAGAACGATTTAGATTCTTGACAGCACCCGGGAAGGCTCCATTCGCCACATGCCTTTTCTTCTTTGGCAGATACTCTGTTTAGCATGAATTATCCAATTTATTTTTTAATGGCTCTACCTGACTCCTCACAAAGTCAGTGAGAGAATTGTCAGCTCAGAACGTTCGGGATAAACTTGTGCTCAAAAACTTTAGTCCCCCTCCTTACCCCCGCCAAGGATCATTATTAGTTTATTGAGAACAAATGAAGTTTCTTCCCTCAGTTGTTTTGAACTTTGAGACCTCAGTGTCGGGTAGGAGAGGGACACGCTAATGGTGCTTCCCTTGTGTCCTATTACTGGGTGTTTATGGAGGACCCCGCGTCATCCTGGGAGCTGACACACGACAGGGAGGCATTTGGAGTCAAGAAATGCTGAAAGAGACCATTAAAATGTGTTGCAAGGAGGGTTCCTGCAAGGATAGATTCTGCTGCCTTTGCAAATGCTTCCTGATGCTGGAAGACAATTTCATAAACTAGGATCATCTTTCATTATTTGCCATCTAATTACTCGCACGTGCCTGTCAGAGGTGAAAAAAAGAGAAGACAGAAGCAGATGGGGTAAGGGACAAAATCCTAAATGTTAGTTCTGGGTGTTCCCGTGGAAGACACACACAGAAAAAAATGGACTTGGGTTGGATTCCAAGACACAGGCTGTGTCTCCAGAATGCCGAAACACCCTGCAGAAAAGTTTGCAATTCCACTAATTATCCAGATGTTTTTCCCCATAAAAATGCTGAACATCTGCCTCTGTGTGCCCATACAGGTGATTGGCTGAGTGTGACCCTTTTCATCTGGTGGTTTGGCACGAGAGAAACACAGCCTGGGTGGGAGGGCTTTAGTACGGATGTGATGTGATCTGCCAAGTTGGATTATCTGCTTCTCATGCAGTTGCTCCTTTGAGCTAAAGATGGAGATAAGATATGTCTCCCTCCTCGTAAGCGGCACTCACCCTAGTCTCGTTGCTTCCAAAAGTTGGCACTGCTCTAAGGAGGCATCCAGCATGGTTAGACCATCTTGGCTGTTCGTGTGTTTGCTGGGTAATAGCTAAATCAAGAAAGACATTGGGAAATATAAGAGAGATTTGGCATTTGAGGAGGGTTGAGGGAGGAAGAGAAACCCTGCCAAATTTAATTATTTACTTCTGAGTATTTAAGCAGGGGTCCAGGAACTCTTCCTTGAAGGACGTGCAAGCTCTTGGCTGTGGTGTATGTAGCAATTCTCTTTTATGTGGACTTGAGCAAACCAGATGATAGAAACTGGGCTGTTGTCAACTCAATCTTGGTATTCTTGCATCTCATTAAAATCTCTGGTTTTGTAATAGCTTTTAATAGACTTTAAGCCCTGTCTTAATCCTTTTGGAGCCTAGTATTGAAAATCTCCAGTGTTGAAATTGGTGTGCCACTATGTTAGTACAGGATAGAACTGGAAACACCACTGTTTGTTGTTGCACAATGCCCGTGTTCGTCTGTTTTATGCAGGGTATCCAGCAAAGTTTAATAAGCCACTGAAGAAGAGGAATGAATAATTAGTTTAAGCAGGTAAATGCTAATTAGGGAACTCCTGAAAAGCATCCATTATATACTAGCTCAAAACACATTTTACAGCCCTGGTTAGTAGTGTAATCCAAATTCTGTCAAGGCAACTGCATTTTCTGTAATTGAGATGTGTATGTTTGCTTTGCATAACAGATGGCTCTGTATGCTTAGACTGATAGCTAGGAAAATAATAATTGCATTATTCTGGCCAAAAGAATATTAGCTCTTGGGTTTTGGCCATTTCAGTCAGTCCTCCTGCCAGCACAGCATATGCACATATATGGATTGGATTTTCAAGGAAATTGATGCATCTGGAATAGTGTGGCCATCTGAAATCTCATCTGTTCAAGAAAAACTTGGCTTTAACCCTGTGCTGGTTTCTCCTTAAAAGCAATAGATCTCACTGCTTCTCGACTGTAACATGAAGTCAGTCTTTTCCTAAAGTCTGAGACAAATCTTTGAGGTTTCTGCAGAATAAAGCAGCTGGGTAGACATGGGACAGGAGCTGGCAACTTCTGTGCAGCCTTTTTCTGCCTTTACAGGGGGTGGGTCTTAAAGTGCATATCAGCAGTCAGCATCTTGACTCCCCCGGGGCAGATGCGGGCCACACTGTGCTGTTGCCCCCTGTGGACTGTGTACTCCGTGTTGCCGCGAACAGTCCAGTGTTAGGTAGAGGCTATGTGGTTTGCGTCGGAAGTCTTCATTCGGAGGCATTATGCAACTGAGATGATGAGGGGTAAATTGCTACAAAGTGACATTTGCACATGCCAGTGTGTGTATTTGGAGTTCAAAACAAGGATAAAAATAGTTCTGGTTAACATGAAAATAATCTGGTAGGAGCATGGTATGCTTTTAAATGCCCAAAGAATGAAGAGGGGAAAAAAACCTGTGCTAAAACTTTGGGAAAGGTTTTCCGACCCAATGACTGTTCTAAGTCCTGGAAGGGTGACCGAGTCTCCTGAGACATAACTGTTCCCAGGTGTCTTCAGTGCCCTTTTTCAGTTGTGGAGTATGGAGTACTCGTGGGTGACATACAGTGTAAAATGTACTCAGAGTTATTCAATTATACATGCTTCACACACACACACACACCCTTAATTAAATGCAAACCAAACACTCTGCTCGTATCCTACAACTCTACTCAATGGTTCTTCCATCAAAGTCTTGACAGTGGTAAGGAGTCTATAAAGTTATGATCCCTCTTTTCCTTTTTAAACAGCATTGTTAAATAAAGACAACGTGTAACTGTGTCATCAAATATGTATCCAGTGAAATTGTTGAGGAATATTGTGAAGGTGTCAGTGTGTTAGAGTATAGCTGTGTCTACATTTGTAACTCTCAAGATATTCCTTCCTCAGTTTTATTTTCTTTCAACATGTAAATAAATATAGTGGCTTTAAAATGGCTTATGTTCTCAGGAAGGAATTAGGATTCTTTTTTGGCTCATGAGGAAACTAAGTAGAGAAACTTCTACCAGGCTCGGGTGTGTAGCATGAAGATGGCTGGAGCCAGAGCAGGTTTTTGTCTTCCACTCCATTGGGTGGAGCAGTTTCAGGTGTCCAGGACGTGTGCATGCCAGCTAGTCTCTTTAAGGTATTTTCACTTTGTCATGATGATGGGAATGAAGTGAACTGTGATGGTGTCCAAACATCTTCAGCAGCCCTTTGACTTGGCCAGAGATACTTAACTTAAGATCCAAGATGTGGTTTCAGATTGTAGAAGAATGCACTGTTGACTTGCATCCCTAGGTGAAAATGATTCCTGGGTACTCACCGTGAGGCCTTATCTTCAAGTAAGATCGCCAAATATCGTTGCTGAGTTTGGTCTGCATGGCGATTATATGACTTCCTATACCTGGTGATGGTATTCAGGGCTGCCAAAGAAAACTCTGCTCTTTACCTCTAATGAAACAGGCAGAAGTGAAAATGAAGAAAGAAAACAGAGTGGATTTCCTAGTCCTGAAAATGCAGCAATGATGTGTAGCTGGCTTTTATGAACTCTCTTCCAATGTGTAAGGGGTTTAATCACCAAAGAATCTAGAGACTTCCTGTTGTGATACATAAAAAACATTTCTAGACTGATGTAGGATAAAGCTTAGAGAAATATGTATTTGTTGCCATATACCCTCCTCTTTCCAAAAAGGAAATAATTTAAATAAACATATACAATAAAAAATAATGGCAAAATAGAACTAGGGCCTAAGGGAGAAAAAAGATAAAAGTAGGTAATCTGTTACTGCATAGTAGGAGAACACAATAGAGGCTTATAAGAAGGGATATAAATGATCTAATAGTATCAAATTCACCTGTGAGCTTCCAAGTAACCAAAGCAAAAAGAGAAATGCAGTCAACCATCAAAAATAAGAAAGTGTTACTTCTTCAGGAAGGCAAAGTATTTTCTGGGGCTGAAATATAAAAATAATCTCAAATACAATTTCTATAGGGGCTAATAAATGGATTACAGCATACTGATTTGCTTCTATTGGAGTCCACATTCAGAGGAAGGCTGTAATGACTCTCACAAACATGAAGACACATATTGCAAATCTCATGAGCAGGCAGAAGACCCTCTCCCCTCAGATGTTGGTGTGCCAAAGATCATTTTGAGAATGATGTTCTGGCATCCAGAACTTACAATAGCATTGACTACTTTGATGATTTGTGTGCTTTTAAATCAGCTTTCCCTCATCCATACACAAATCATGCATTTTCTTTTAAATAATGATGAGAAACTCAACATTTTATTTGGCAGAGGCAGAGGACAAGGGTCTCAGTTAACCAGAGGATAAAAATGGACTCTTATCTTCTGAAAACATTTTATCTTGAAAGTGAGGTGAGAGATGATGATTCTGATGCACATCTATGCCAGCAAAACGTTTTCCAGTTAACATAGTGTTCTATTTAAAACATAACGGGCTTAGAGCAGACTGGGAAATTAACAGATACTTACATTGTGATATCATGAGAAAATACCCACAGCCAGCTAAGCATTCTCTTGAAATACTCTCATCACCCTCCCTCCCGTGGCCTCCAGTGCCCTGCTTGCATGTGAGTCACTTGTCTTCTTACTAAGTCTCCATCCTGGTAGAAGATACTTCCTTGCTGTTGTAAGCTAGCCAGAAGGTAGACGTAGACAAGGTTATGCGTTGGCTTGGTTCAAGGCAGCTTGCTGACAAGGGGCAGGGTGGCTGCAGCTCTAAGAGCTAATAGAGGTGAAGGTGAAAAGGGGTAGGTGGTTGTTTTAAATGTGGTCTTTTTTTTTTTTTTAAAGCCATGCAGATATGTTTACTATAAACTCCTTTCCCCCTCCTGTCGTTCATCTCCATATCTTAGGTTTCTCTGCATTTGTTACATAGAACGGCAAATAAAATTACAGCCACAGCACACAAGTACAAGGTCAAATAAATGACAGAGCTCAGTCTATTTGTGAAGCTATTCTGAAAGGGAACCATGGTGCCAAATGTGGTTTATTTGAATAATAAAGAAGAATTAGATTCCCCTGATAACTTGGCTGAGGGCCAATAAATCACTGGAGGTTAAAGATGCTTTGCAACTGCCATGTCTTTCTTTTGCTTTTCCAGAGTGCGAGCCTCAACTCTCCCATTCTATGTTTTTCAATGCAAATCAAGTTGAGGTTAGTATGTGGTTAATACTCTTGCTTCCATGCTTATAAAAGATATATATATATTTTTTTTTTCTTTAGTGGGATGAAAAAAAGAAGATACTAGCTTACAAGTTATTACTTTTGTTTGGCATCATCACGTCCTAGATAGCTAGAATATAAAGACCAAAACGTATTATTTCAACACAGCAGAGGGTTTATCATAATGGAGCCAAGTGTTGCATTTTTTCAGTTGGTGTTCAAAATTTATGCAACACTAGGATAATCGGGGTTCCTTCAATAAATGAATACACATAGCTCCCCAGATACTTCTCTGTGGCCCCCCTTTTCACAATCAGACAAATAGGCATGCGTTAATTTTTTTTAAATGTATAATTTTCTGCAGCTTGTGTTTTGTTGTTGTTTTTTCACCTCAGCAAGTCTGCATTTTTCTCCCCTGCTAATCATAAAAAGTTCATCACTTCTTGTGCAACAAAGAAAAATGCCCTTTTGAATGTGGAAGCTCTGAGGGTTTAGAGACTATTGAGAAAATATAAGTATCAAAATAATTCAGAAACAGGACAAGGCACAGTGGCACATTATCAATTTACAACATTTAAATTGATAAATGCTTGGTGGTGAAGGCCTACAAGGGCACTTTGAAAAGCAAATAGCGACCTGGTGCAGAAATTGATTTCCCCCCCCCGAAGATGACTGCATGATGCATCATTTGACTGCGTGCTGTCCGAGTGCTTGACGGAGATAATCTCAGCAATCCCACGGGTGACCTTATCGTTCTCACCAGGGCAACTTTGTCTGCGCTCTGACTTTGTGCATGTCAAGGCTCCTCCCGGCAGGATCCTTGGGGGAAAAAGTTCCTCTGTTCGATCCAGATATTGAACTGCTCACTCCCCTCCCTTTTCCTTCCAGCCCACCCTCCCAAATAGGCAAACACGCCTCTTTATTTCGCCCATAATTATGAATGAGGCGGCAGAAGGACACAGCAGCTCTGTGCGCCTGTATCTTTGTGGAAACCCTTATTACCTTTTAGTTCATGTCATTGTAGGCGATAACCTATATGAGCAGGGATCTTTTATCAGAAAGAGCAGGAAAATTCGCCCCTGTTCTTCTGGAGAGTGTTCCCATCCTCAGCGAAATGGGAAAAGCTGGTCAGTTTGTTTCTTCCTTGTATTTGTGGGGTTTTTTTTTTCCCTCCCTTACAATATGCAGAAAGCTTCTGAAACTGTTTGAATCCATACCACAGAGTTTCTAATCATGTCGTTCCCTCACCACCCGGTAACTCTAGGTATTCCTCTTGTAACTTCAAAATGATGTAATCCTGACATAAGGCCCAGATAGCATGTCTCCGCAGGCTGTTGGGCTTTGAATTGTGGGGGCAGCCTCTCTTGCAGAAATTTGATGTAATCCACACGGCTTCCTCAGGACCACTGGTATTTGGGAAATATTTTTCTGCCAGAGAGGAGTAATTGACAATTTTTGTATGCTTCAAATTTTTCCTGTTGATGTATGAGGATGTGCGTGTGTGTGCCTGTCTGTTTATCAGTAATCTTCCTGCCACACAGCTTGTCGTTGGTAATTACAATTCTTGATTAGCCACTTCTTGAAAGCAGCGAATACCCTGCCTGGCTTGGCACCCTGAAGCTACAGTCCCCACCGGCTCTGACACCCTCAGTTCACCAGATTCAACCCCTTTTACCTCCTTTTTTCATCCACAACATTAATTCTGAGTGAACAAGATGTGCTTCCTTGCTTTTGACAAGATTTGCTGCAGTCTCATGCGACAAAAACCCAACACTCATTCCAGATTCAGAAAGTAGGATTTATAACAGCATTTTAATTTAATGTTGGATGTCGAACATATAAAGAGATCACAGTAGTACTAGAGCTGAAAATTGATGCCTTTTTTATTAGTGTCCTCTCAGAAGTGGGTGAGACGCTGTTTGTGCAGTGGAGCACGGAGCAGCACAGTCAGATGAATGAGGATCTGCTATCTGCAAGGAATCATATTTCAAGCCACTGTCGGCCTCTATTGATGTGCTCAGAGTTGAAAGGTTATGCTAGTAAATGCCATCCGAATTTCCAGCATTAGAAATCGGTCGAATAATCTGCTGGCTGTCACTTTATGCTCAGCCTAAATGCACCGCTCGGGAAGGTTTTACTTATTTTAACTCCAAATTAATTTCTTATGACGGTTTCTCTCTTCCACGCTTTCATCAGTTCCCAAATGGGATCGATTTTTAACAGGCCTTCAGAGTAAACCCAAATCTCTGAAAGAAAGTGAAAAAATTTGCATCATCATACATGAGAATTATATTCTTCTTATTTATTCCTTTGAACATATTTTACCAGGCATTGAGGCAAAAACACAGAAAGTCAGTATGCAAAAGGCGCTTTTCTAGTTAGACTGAATCACAGAATCACAAGACAATGAAAGATAGGCACACCATTTACAAATGTCTAATCGAAAGACCTTTTACGTTGCTTCTTAATTTCTGGTGTTAATGTGATCAAGAGAAAAAAGAAAATATTGTGCCTTCATTTTGTGGGATTAAGAAATCTTAAGTCAGAAAAAAATACTTTTGAGGATTGGCTGGCTTGTTTTATTTGTGTGGAGAAAATGGGTTTTTTATATTCATTTTTAAAGTAGGGCACTAAGCAAAAGTGAGATGGGGAAGAGAATTTAGTCATCATTCTAAGTCCGTAATTTATTCATTTTTAAATAATGAAACGGTGTTTTTCTGAATTAACCCATGTATTATTCATGCAGGCGTTGGCAGTGTAATGTCCCCAGTTTTCTGGAAAGCAATGTACATTTCTTTGCCTGACAAGCAGTATTTTCTATATGGTATTAATTTAATGGCTTATTTTATTATGCAAAATTGGAAAGTAAAGATAATTTCTGTCTATAATGTGGTGCTTATATAGGCAATATATGCAAAATAATTAATACCTCTATAGCTAAGCCTTCCTCGGGTAGCCTGGCCCCTGTGAGCGAGATGAGCAAGGGCAGACTGTGCATATGAAGAATAAGAAATAACTTGACCTCCTGGGAAGAAGGTCATAAAATCGTTAAATTCATGTGAAATCCAAATTTCATTTCTACACACACACACATTCAATCTGTAGTGGGTTTTAGCTCTTACATAAGACGACATGGTTTTCATGACAGGAGTAACATGGCAACAATTTCAGTGATAATTTCAGTTGGAATATAATAAGGAAATTGACTTTAGGTTTTTGCATAAGTTGTAGAACTAGGCTGATAACCTGAGAACGGATGCTGGTTTTAGGCAACGAATGCCCTGGGGCTTTTTATCCTTCTTATGCCCTCTGCCCCCTTTGGATGACAGTCCAAAGATGCAATCTCTTTTGCCTAATAGTCATATATAAAGAGACTGATAGCAGTTGTTCCAATGATTTAGATCATCTTTTGATGTATATTTGTGTAAATAGATGTCTATCCACATGCCTCTCTGAGTATATAAATGTGTAAAATTGGTTTCTTTCTGATTTGGTTTTTGTGTTTCCTACACTTTCATCCACTGAAATGAGTAACTTCCAAAATGACTCACTAAACCAGAAAACCAGGTTTTCCCTTTGGGAGTCCTCCCCCTCCCCCCCCCCCCCCCCCCCGCTTCAGCCCCCTACAACTGCAAATTTACCGCATTCAACAATAAGACAAAAACTTCCTCTGATGCTGTTAATTTTTAATGCGCTGGCAGATTTAATCTATTACTTTCAATAACTATGCAGACTTTCTGAGAGCAGGAGAATGTATGCAGAAGGAAGTTTTCCCTGGGAAGTAAAAACGTGGTTTGAGATCGGATGTTTTTAGGAGAAGGCAGGGCCCTTGGCAGAGGTGACAGGGAATATCAAGAGTGGTGCTCACTAGATCTCAGAATTATGTCCGTGATGCAGCATTTAGATGCCGGGTAAAGAAACTTAGGTTCCATTTAGCTTTTCTTCCAGGTTTTAGAGAAGTTTTGAATCACACGGGCCTCCCTTTTAGCCTCTCTCCCCAGTAGGAGCATAGCTTTAGAACCACAGGCAATCCCTTTTAGTAACGCTTTGCCAAGGAAACAATAGAATCAGAAGCACACACTTAGGGGATGGTTTCCGGAACCTCTGAGTTTTACTGTCATTCTGTAGCCTGTCTTGACTTTCAGGTGTCTGTTCCTACTGTACTGTGTTAGATGCTTAGATATGGTTAATCCACATCCCTGATTGTTAACCTGGATCCTTTTAGGAGCTTAAAAAACACTTGCACAAAATGTGCTTGGCTAAATATAGCAGAGATGCCAAGAAATGTTCCCAGAAAACAGGAATAGTAGTGTTAAGCCAGGATCTGGTTCTTTCCTATGAAGTGTACAGGCTTGCTTTAAGAAATGTTGAGGCCAACAAAATTGCAAAATGACCACATGAAGATTATTTGTATTATGAGATGTTCCTTTACGTGGTGAGTTCCTTTCTTGCTTTTAAACATCTGTGCAGAGAATCACTATCTACTTGATGAAATCAAAAGAGGGGAGCAGTGAAGGAAGGGGAGAGGCACAAAAATTAAAGTGTTCAGAGGCATTCCATGTTAAGATCAACCAGAAGTGACTATGTGAGGGAAATGAGGTTCTGTTGGCAGACAACTTTTTAAGAGGAAGCAGGGCTCACCACTCCTAGTGAGAGTGAGCATCGCCAAGCCTCGGTGGCCAAGGGTAAGGGGAGTGTTGTTTGCAGCCTGGTCATCCGTTCGCTCTCACTGTCCAGGATCACGTCCAGCCACTTGCAGCAGAGATGAGTCAGGCTTGCAATGTCCGCCCGCATTTCTGTGTGGATTACAAAAGTCTGCACATCCCTCAGGACAGAAGATGCAAGTCGGAGGAAAATAAGAACTAAGACTGTGGACCAATTCCCTGAAATTACCAAAAGAAGAAAAAAGAAAAAAAACATGATTTTTCCAGTTTATTAATCAGAATTGACATCCCGGGGTTTGCAGAGACCCAAGAAAGGACTGTACCGTTTCACCACATTTCACAACCTTTTCACTTGGGCAGACAGGTAAATCATGCCATGGCTGGGACTCATTCAGCTCCTCAGTGAAGACACAGGCCTTCAACCTTGGGTGTAACACATCCGAATTAGAAGAGTTGAACGAGAGGTATTTCTAAAATGTCACAACTGCTCCGTGACACTGGATGAGATGTTTATCCATTCATTATCACTGAGAACACCTGGGGCGGTGCTCAGGAAATCAGATAGCACCTTTTAAAATAATTATAAAAGAGGCATAGATTAGCAAGCTGAGGGGAAAACAGACAAGCCTGAATCATGATGTTACTAATTTTGATCTGTTTGGGGGCATCAGCTTCCAAGTCACAACAGTGTGATAACTGACTGCAACTGTCAGCAGCTCTGAGGAGAGACAGTGCCAAGCACGACGGTTTCTAAAAAGCAAATGTTTTCCTGGAGATGAGATCCCAGCATTCGTTTTCTGTTTATAAAATTAAGACACTCCATTGGGGGTGTTTCCCGTTGTTGGTTTCTGGCTTGATCTGGCTCTTACCCGTTAGACATTCAGTCTCTGGAGAAGCAGGAGAAAGCCATCTGGACTGGGAGCCAGGAGACCTGGTTCTGGTCCGGCCTCGGCTTCTGATCAGGCAAGTGACCTTCGAGAAGCCTGGATCTTAATTTTTCTTCAGTGTGAAACGAAGGGGCAGTTTCTTCAGGCTCCTTCGTCTTTAAAACGTGTGCTCTCTCAGATTCATTTGACTCTGGGCTCTTTATCCTGAGCACCCGGCTAGGGGTGGGGGAGGGGAGCCTGGGAGAAGTAGGCGATTTTTAACCTTCAAAGGAATTTAGTTGAGCAGATGCTACCCTGAACTAGTCAGAGTAGAAAAGAAATGATACGGCTTTTAAAGGGCACATCTAGCATATCTACTGGGGTAAAGCAATTCTGGCAATGCTTCAAAGGATATAACTTTTGATGGTAGAGTAGGTAGGCTATGGAATGAAATCACCTATGGCAGGCTGTCAAAGTCTCCTACACTTTCAGTGCATTTATATAAGCGCAAATGGAGGCGGCTGAGATGGAGTCCCGAGAAATTTCCTACTAAGACTGCTTTCAGATTATCTGATATTATTTGACTGAATTATCTCTGTAGAAGCTGAGGACAACTGTTACGATCAAATATTTTGAAATTAGTTTTCCTCGTTGACAGATTATCTGAAATGTGAATGGCTCTCGTTTGCGCACTTGAACTTGAAAGGCTTTGGTAATAGCAATTATACAAAAACAGGGGTTCTGAAGTGCTGTGTATCACGCGGAGGGGATCTGTTTATAGGTCAGTGATGTCAATAACTGCAGTTCTCCCGGAATCCTCACTGCTACCCTTTCATTCTGGGCTAATGCAAAGGACAGACTGACTTTCTTTTCCACAAGGGTATTTCATTTTTGAGCATAAATACAGATTTTATTGACGCTAGACATTTAAACATAGTCAATTCATATTTACTCTTTTTCCCAAGCTATTCAAAGACTTTTTCATGTCTAAGAAGATAAAAATGCAAACACACTGAAAATGTACATAATTCTAAGCAATCTGAAGATAATATTATCTATACTAATGACTTGTGGTCTCCTGATGCCTTCTCTGTGAAGTATCCCTGTCCCTCTGTGGACCTTTCCTATTTATATATATATAGCCTCACAATGAATGAGAATTATAACTAACATTTGGTAAGCCCTTACTGTGTGCCAGGCATTGTCCTAAGCAACTTTACTACCATTAAAATTTATAATCCTAACTATTGTTAGGTATGATTACTGCCTCCATTTTATAGATAAGAAAACTGAGGCTCAGGGAGGTTAAATAGCTTGCCCAAAGTTATTACAGCTAGGAAGTGGCAGAACTAGCATTTAAACCTATCCCACTTTACTCCAAAGCACTCATTGTTAACCACTATTATTATTGCTAGCTGCCTCTGGGAAGTTTTAGGTAATTAACAAGTAGAATTATTCAAGTTTTATGGGTGAAGAGAAGCTGAGACTTCAGGCAATTAACCATCCTGCTCAGAACCATAAAACAGTTATTCTCACAATGCCAATGTATATAAATGAACTTCTGAAAACATCAGTAAAGTTTTACGGATATATCCAAAAATTTTGATGTTCAACATTGTCAGAAATATTCTAAAATTCAGGAAGCAGGGCCCAGTAATAAATAACAAGGGTATAAACCCGGAGTACCCAGGGTATTCCCTGTAACATTTAATACCTATTCATGCATGCCAGCACTCAGCCAATACTGAGTGACCCGCATGTGTCCAAAACAGGCTAAAAACACTGAGCCTATTAATAACTAAGGCATGGCTCCCACCCTCAAGGACCCAGTATCTTCAAAGTGCCATGGACATGGCAACCGAGCTACAGTGTCCTATATACTGTAGACCTCAAATATTTTAATGAATAATGAATGTCACATGTTCCAATAAAAAGATGCACTGTAAACCATAAGAGAAGAGGATGTGGAGGACTGGAGAAGTTGGCAAGGGATTTCCCAGAGAAATGACATGTAGGTCAGGCCTTGATGGGCATTTTCCACTTGGAAGAGGAGAGGGTGATGTTCCAGGCAGAGGGAGGCATAGCTGCAAAGTCATTTCTTATGACAAGAGACGAGACTGGATAGTTAGGACTAGGCCATGTTGTAAAGGATGTCAGAGGAAGCTAAGAAAATTGGACTTTCTCTTTCAGACCCTGGGAAACCATCAGATGTTTTACAGGGAAATGTGAAATAATAGATCTGTGCTTCTGGAAAAACTGAATTGTTCTGGCAAAAATATTTAGAAGATAGATGGCAATCTTTCAATTAAAAGATAGATAAATAGCCCAAGAAAGAGATTTCTTAAAAGAGGGGAGAAAAAAAAGAATAGAGTCCGTCAGTGGGAATGAGGAGAAGGGGATGGATGTGAGAGGCCTCTCCAAGATCGGATCAGGGCCTTGGTGACTGATCATATGGAGTGGAAAGCAGGGAGGAAATGCACTTTTAAAACATAGCTCCAATTTAGACATGAGGCCTTTGAGAAACTTGTGGGACATCTGTTGAATAAACAGGCTTCAACACTCAAGAGAGAGTTTGGGGGCAAAGTTACAGGCTGGGCAGTGGTTAACATATAGATTGGACCAGGCCCCAAAGGAGGTGGGTGAGACTATCAAGGATCTTGAATTTGCTGCTCAAGAAGGAGGGAGCAGGACTGCTGAGAAGATCCCAATTCACTGACAGGCAGAGGAAGAGAAGGAGTCACACAAGATGAAGCACAATGATCAGAAGACAACCTGCAGAGTCTCTTCCTCAAGAAGCATGGACGTTGTCATTGGGAAAGTCAAGGAGATTTTTCAGAAAGGATGTGACCTAGTGTCCTAAAGGTATAATGTTATGAGAGGGAAAAAAAGCCACTGCATCTATTAGTTAGAAGATAACCAGCAATTTGAGTATCACCAGGAGCCCCGGGAAGGCTGAAGCCAGAAACTGGGGGGCTGTTGAGTGAGAGGCAGGAGTGTGCTCAGTGAGTGCCAGCCTCCTGGCCAGGATGCTCAGGGATAAAGAAGGTGGGGAGGGCAAAAAGTAGTCTGAGGGAAAGTTGGGGTTGAGAGGTCTCGTTTTTAAGCATACATGGTGTTAACATGAGGTTGAGAAGTTGGACGTGTAGAAAAAGACACTTTAGAGAGTCAAGAGAGGGACAATCTTTGGACTCAGGTCTCCAAAGGATAAGCTTATCAGGGCAGAGGGCACGAGCCTGGGAAGTAAATGTGAATCTCTCCTGCTCTTCTGCTGGGGAGCAGTCGGGGAATGGACTTTGGGATTGGAAGTGGAGAAGGAGAAAGATCAGTTTTGAAGGAATTCATGGTGTCTCTCACCTGGTAAAGGTGAGGCCAGAAGACGACTATGTACTTACTTTTGCTACGATTGATCAGCCTTGGTCCATCCACGTAGGGGTGCAACTGACAGAGAAACAAGGTAGCGTTGATGCCAGGTGTAAGGCAAGATCAAAGCAGGAGACGCTAGTCACAGGTTGAAGCCAGAGTAACTCCCTTTTCTGCCAAACCTGATGGAGGTACCACCAATGAGACAAAAATCCTAAGACATTCTAGGGGAACTCATGGATTCAATTGTGCGCTGAAGCCTAGTGCAATTGACTAGTACCATTTAGTGTAACTTGATAGGCACCAGAATGCAGCCTGCCACCTATGACTTTTCCATTGTTGATTGATGATCATGTCTATTAGGATGGCCAGATCTAAGATTCAGGGATTGTATTTATTGCCCCCACCCCCAGATATCTGATAATTTGTACAGAAAGGGGAAAAAGTAGGAAAAATATTTTCTGTAATACTTTTCACTTTGAAATCCCATCTTTGCTTCCTTTTCTGCTGCCCTTACCTCATATGTAAGTAACCTGTATGATGCGTGATTTTGTTGGTCTCTTTTTGCAATTGGTTTTCCAGTTGTCCTGAACATTCCCTCTGAATACTGAGGCTCCCACATTCCTTTTCTGCTTATCTGATTGTCCATACAATCAGCATACAATTGGTAAAAAGAATAATCCTGTGGTGGTACCATGTCTGAGAACATTACAGTCCTTTAGTAAGCTCCTGTTAAGGGAAGTGATTTGTTTGTTTTGCTGTTTGGAATTTATTTGGTGGTGAAAAGCAAAAAAGCCTTTGGGCTTTTCAAATCCATTTCTAATTATTCTTGTTAATTGTCTCTGATTATCAAAGAGAAAACTCTTTAATAACTATAACTAGACATACTACCATAGTGATGATTTGGTTCATGTCAAAGTAGGTGATAGAGAAAATATAAATTCAAGATCTTGAGAAGGTGTCTCAATACTCCTTTTTGTTTCTTGAGAAAAGAGAATGGAAGGAAGGAAAGAAGGAGAGGGAGTTGGGGAAGAGGAAGAGGAAAGCAAGAAAGAATATACATGTAATTTTCAGCCCTCTCCTCCCTCCCCCCGCACCCCACCCCCAGTCCACCTCAACCGTGCATTTGCCAAATGCAAACCTGTGGCAAAGGGGCGTTGTACAAATATTTAAATAGAATGTGTAAAGTAAGGCGTGATCTATGCCCACTTGCAAAGTGGGCCCATTAAATGAAACAAATGCCACCAAGTCTGCTTCCAGCTGAGGCTATAATGTGCGGGACGGTCGTGAGCGCCAGAATCCCTTTGTGTTCAGTGTCGTAAACCACTCGGTTTATAGTACCATATGAATTTGTAGAGCTGATTGTTTTATTATATTTGAGTGTAAATTTTTCATCCCTTTCCATTCCGCCACCATTCTCAGAGAATACAGGTTTTGTGCTGATACGATGTTTCCTAGCTCTAGGCCTGGCCTCGCCCTACTACTGACTGTAATTTACTTTTTGGTGTCTGTCGCCTCTAGCTTGCCTTCTGACTAGCTTGTTGAATGATGTGCTAATCCATTATATTTTTCAGACAAGTGTATCGACCAGTATAAACAGACTGGAGGGCACAAACCTAAATGAAAGCTCCACTTCCCTGAATCATTTAAAAAGCTCCAGCTTGGTGGCAGTGCACAATAACCGGGCTCTGTACATTAAGTAAAGGAGAGGGCGCTCTCAATAAATAAAGCAAAAAATTGAAATATCCCCGCCTGCAGGAGCGGAGGCCAGGTTTCAGATAGTTCACCTGTATTCACCTCTGTTCTTTTAACACGATGATCAGAAAGGGCGACTTTAAAATGTCCCCTTCTAATACAAATCGAGAGTGAAACCCAGCAGTTAGCATCTCCTGCCATGGTTGAGGCTTTCTTACCTGGTCCCCACCCTCTTACTCACACATCTCAGTGATTCAGACCCCATACCAAAATGAATAAACAAATACAGAAATAAATCTCTTCTGGGTTTCAATAATAAACCTTTTCAATCAGACAAGAAATCGTATTTTATTGGATGATTTGGGCTGGGCAGTTGAATGATCTACAGGATCTGGGTATGTGACTTGACAGATTTCATCTCTCAGTTCCTCGGTATTTTTACCTGTAAAACAAGAATAATTATTCAGGCGCTCTATATATTGTAATGAGAGATGATAAAGATTGATGAAATATGGATGCATAGAATGAAGGATTCAGAATAAATGTACTCCTGAGTTCATAGATATGCTATTACTAATAATGGAATTTTCCTACTCAAAATAATTTCTTTACTCAGTTGTGCATTTCATTATGAGTCATCTTTTTCCTCCTCATTCAACCAAACAGATACTAGGCATCTACTTAGCAACACTACAAAGTAATACTAAGTAATACTCAGAATAGAAAGATGAGGAAGTTAGCCTCAGTTTAGAAGCATCAAAAATAAACAATGTAATGAAAGGTTTTCCTTGAAAATTTCTGAAAGCTGCCAGAGTTGGCATTAAAGCCCTTGCTGATTCTACATGAAGCCAGTCACTGAGGGAAAATGGAAAAGTTCAAGTAGTAATACAGATGTTTCAAAACATCTGGGTGCTTGCTGTCCTGTAGATTACCTTGCGAGTCTCCTGCTGATGGAGTCCTTCCTTTTCCTTTCAGGCTTTCATAATTAATTTGAAGTTAGATTTTTGCTCTTTGAAGACCAACCATTTTAATGGAATCCCTTTGCTGATCATAAAATACCAAGTCTTTTCTATTTGGTTGTCTTAAAACTACAGTCTCAATGTTTATCAAGTCCCTGGCTGTGGTGGGGGATAGATTTTTATATATTTGAAATGTTCTAGGATCTGGGAGGTTCTAGGGTTTGGGGGCAAACCGGGTAAATGCTGAGGGGCTGCTCCATTAGGGGTCAGAGAAGCCAGTTCTTTGAATGGAGGTTTCAGAGCAACCAACTCCTTCTTTATTCCAAAGGAAGAAACTGCCAAAGGTGTGAGGTGAAAGCCGGTGTCTTAAATATGCTCGGTAAAAAAAATCATTGTTTGCTGTAGACCTAATCCTGTGCTTGATAATTTCCTTCTAAGATGACTCCAGGGCAGAAAGGGGAAAGGGAAATAATTAGGGGAACGGAGTGAGGCCAGATGGCAGATGTATTTGAAGGGCCTCAAGGTGACCCGTGGGCTTTAAACACTGGATGGAGAGCCTCCTGCGTTCTGTCCACCGCGGCCTGCAGACTTGCGGCCATGCTGGTGACCCTTGGTCCCCCCGGGGCAGTGCAAAGCCAGGTGTGGCTGCCTCTGCCTCATTTCTTTACGACTGAGGAAACCGTCTTTATGACTGTAAAACAAAATGGCTCCACTCCCTCCAAGTTTTCTTACTGAGAAAAATCTCATTTCTGTTAACATCTGCGGGAAGCTCCAGCTCTGGCCTCGAACTCCTAGGCTTTGTTTCATTTTGTTGGTTTTCTTTTTTTCCACAAAATGGTTTGCGTTGTTTTAATTACTTTCCGTCAAGACTTGGAAAAGCTAGTTTTGAAGAAGCCATCCACTCCCTCCCCCTGCCAAACACGTTAATCCATTTATGCTTCTAAACCCAAGCAGTCATCCACACATCAAAATACGTGAACCTTAGCGAGATAAAAGCTGTCCAGGCCTGATTTTGTTTCTACACAGATGGCTATAAACATGACACTGGGATATTAGTCTTGGCTTTTCTTGACAGACCTGAAAATTGGCCATGCAGAACTGTTTAAAATTGGTAGGAAAAACTTACCCTGAAGTTTACTGTTGATGAACACAAGAGAAAGCACATAATTAATGGAAATGCGTGTCAGAATAAAGAAAAATGTGTTCTGTTCTCTTCTGAGTCCTAGCAAAGGTGTTGAATACGGCTGGTATTTCAGAGGTGAAAAGGCAGCTGCACACTCTTTTTGGTAAAGTAAAAACTTGCATTACGGTTTACATGTGCAGTCATTAATTTATCCGCTGACAGGGCTTTTAATTAAAAATACGTTTTTTTTTAATGACAAAAGTATCATACAACAAAAATTCAAACAGCGTAGACTAACAAAAAGAAGAGAAAACACATCTGTCCAGAAGACTATTTTCTCAGATACTTCTCTATGGATTTACATATGTTTGTTTTATTTGTTACCACTTTATAAAATTTTTGAAAATTTAAAATATTACAGACTTTTTAAAGTGTTAATAAATACACTTGCAAAGTATTGTTAATGACTCCTCGGCATTTCTTTGAATGGGTGTGACATAATTTATTTAACCAGGCTCCTATAATTTAACCTTTAAGTCATTTCCAATTTTGTGGCAAATGTTGTTTACTTGGTTAAATATCTTTGCAGGAAAATTTTTCTATACGTACCCATTATTATATACTCCAGTTGAGTTTTCAGAACTTGAGCCCAAGGTCAACATGTTGTCAGGGATTTTCATAATCTGGCCCAACCGTCCTCAACAAAGATGGTACGAACTGACTTCCTCACAGCACCATACCACGTTGTCCTTTTCCTCCTACCCTCACCAGCACTGAATTTTATCCTTTAAAAAATATAATAAATTGAGGGAGAAATGACATAATCTTGTTTAACAAGAAGTTTTTGTAACATGTGCTCTAAATTTGGGAGATCCTCAAAATGTTCAGTGACTCTTACTGAAGGACACGTGCCTGGGGGCTTGATGCACAGAGAGGCAGTGCTGTTTTCACGTTGCTAGGACTCCCCCGTGTTCCTGAAATCCATGCAACAGAGCCATTGCTTTCCCACATTTACCCTCCTGTGTCTGTGCTGCTGGTTTGGTTTTGTGTTCGCCGTGGAAAGGACAGAGCAGCAATACACACTATTTAAAGACTTGTTTACCCTAATCCTTGCTCTCTGAAGTCATTGTTTTTCTTCTGTCTGTATTTGCCTGTTTCTGTCTAGCACCTTTCAAATTTTCAAGATTCTGCTCAGAAAGAAAGGCAGAATTCATAGCGGATGTTAAGATAATGTTTCACCTGACAGAAAAACAAAGCAGGCTTTATTTTTAATACATTTAGATAGCTACTGTTTCTGTAACTAATGAGGAAATCCCTGTCTTTAATCAGAACGTCAAAAATAGTTATTTACACAGAGAGCATAGAACACTTGAAGTAATAGAGGCATTTAAATGGACTAGTTGATTGTAGTTAAAAAATAAAGGGGTAGGAAGGGATAAATTGAGAGTTCAAGATTTGCAGTACTATTACATATAAACTAGATAAACAACAAGTTTCTTCTGTACAGCACAGGGAACTATATTCAGTATCTTGTAGTAACCTATAATGGAAAAGAATATGAAAAGGGATATATGTATGTATATGTATGACTGAAACTTTACCTTGTACACCAGAAAATGACACATTGTAAACTGACTGTACTTATGTTAAAAAAATAGTAACGGCATTTCTTTACCTCACAGCCTCCCTTGGTGCTAGATATTTAAGAAAGTTTTTTGCTACTGGTTTCTTTAGTACTGGGGGATGTCATGTGTCCTGCTGTTGTCAGCATTGTTAATACGAGGACAAGAAGAGTCCTGTACTGAGCCCCAGGTGGGTTCTAAGCATGACAGGAAGTCCTACTCTTCTGATACCTCACCTGTTTATGCGAGTTGATAGGATAAAATAAACGGCAGTCCTCTAGTCCCAAACTACGACTGAGGGTTAAAGGTGTTCTAGATTCTAACATTGTGTAATTGTAAGAAATCATTTTCAGTTTTGTTTAAGTACAGAGAAGAATGAGAGGAGAGCTATGCCTGGTGTAGCCAGTGGGAGACCAAGCATTCACGCAAATAAACCTGCCCTGATCAGGGCTCCAAATCCGTGTCCAGTCATTGTACGGTGTACAGTCAGCTCCCTGTATCCCCAGGTCCTGCATCCATGGGTTCAACCAACCACAGATCAAAAATATTGGAAACAAATTTCAGAAAGTTCCAAAATGCCAAATTTGAATTTGCCATGTGCAGGCAACTATTTACATAGCATTTACATTGTATTTGCAACTATTTACATAGCATTTACATTGTATTAGGTATTATAAGTAATCTAGAGATTACTTAAAGTAGACAGAAGGATGTGTGTAGGTTATATGCAAATAGTACGCCATTTTATATACGGGCCTTTGAGCGTCTGCGGATTTTGGTATCTGAAGGGGTCCTGGACAAATGTATCTGGTTTTGGGTAGCAGAGAGTTGCAGCCTGAGAGAGAGAAGGCTGAGGACATTATACAGCATGCCTCAAAATGGGAAAAGAAATGTGGGCAACTATAAAACTGTCCCTCGGTGTATGTAAGTATTCCTGCTTAGTGGTCTTTGACTAAAGATATGAAATATCTTTTGGCAAACAATTTATAAAACAATCCCCTAAGAATTGACCTATGAATGGAGAAGATGAGCTAATGGCGTATCAATTGTCAATACTGTATCTAGTGACTGGTTAGGGTTAGTGCAGACTTGCAGTTCCCAAGTGGAGGGAGTATTCTCTATTCTTTTTCTTTTCAGTCTGTGTTAAGATTTGTTGGAAAGGAGACAGCACCTGATCCTAAGATAAAGATTTTAAGGGACTATGCATATGTGGTCGGCAAGGGAAGGGACACGTGCTGTCAAGTAGCATTTTGAAAACAAATAATAGCAGTTTAAGAAGAACAGTAGATTAATATTGAAGAAATTACTTTATACTTACTCCAGACAACTGTTCCATAGTTGAGAATTGTTACAAAAATATGAAAAGTTAACCCTCTTCATAATCCAAGGATTCTGAACTTTAGGTTAAAAATGGACCAACTTGGAATCTGTAGATGGAATTTAGAATCAATGAATTTGCATGGGGGGAAAAATCACAACATCAATTTCACAAATCCCAAACTGAAATTTAGCATCTCCTACTATGAATGTAGACTGTAGACCACAGTAATATTAGTAGTACTTGCATTTGTCACTAGTACAAATTGTGCATATTTTCATGTCATAGTGCTGTTCTTTTAGATAGCTTGGACTATCACTGCTTCAAATTTTTTGTAGTTATTAAACCCAACACTGGATATTGTTATTTAACACATCAATAAAGAAGCACCAATATTACCATTTCATTATATTTGGAAGGTTTTTTTTTAATATTTTGATGACAGATTTTCAGTATAATTGGTTTCCTTTGTAATCCTACCATTTTCTGTTTTTAAAGACATTATTCTATGAAAAAGTTTATGTGGACTTCACCAGACTGCTCAAGGGATCCACAGCAGAAAAAAGTTTTTGAACCCTCTTCATAAATGGAGAAGTATAAATATGCATCAATAGACAGGAGAGCGAGCTACAGAGAGGCACTTTTCACATTTAAAGATTTTCATAATCTGCTGAAAATTATGGGTTGATAATTTAAAAGAACTCAGGATGTGGGCATTGTAAATTTCACTATTTTAATGTTTAATTCCTATTCCCAAGGAAAGAGGCTGAGTGGACAAGGGCTGGAACCTAAGGACACTTCTGGCCAACAGGAGGAAATGTTTTGATGGACTAACTTGTCCACATTGTGCCCAGAGACCTTTGAGCCCCATGAAACATACCCAGATTGTGGGGTGGTTTAAATGAAAAACTATCAGGAAATAATTTGATACCACTCTTTGAGTACCTCCTGTATAGTCACAATAGTTTTAGAGTCCAGCCTTGACCTTCAGGAGTTTACAGAAAAAGCAAACAGTCACTGAAGGCATTTATGATTACCTGTAAACATGCGTGAAGAAATAGGCTGCTACCTGAGGCAGAGTGAAGGCTTGGGTAGCCTTGGGTTGATACAACCTGGAGCCAGAGTGGATGCGTAGGGGAATTTGAAATGGTGGGGAAGGCACTCCAGAGGTAAGGAGGGAAGTGCTAGCACACCAAGCTAGAGAAGCAGGATAGGAAATTGCACGTTTCATAGTTAAAAGATACAAGCTTTGGAGAAGAGGCAGGCAGACTCTGAAGGGGAAAACGGTTGAACACTCAGCAAAAAAAAGGTTAGAGTTGTTTTGTTTTATTTTGTTTTAACTTTAGGTAATATGCTCTCAGCATATTGTCAAAGCAGCTGGATATTGGATGAAAGGCAAGAAAGAAAGTGACATAGGAGAGATCAGAATGGAGCTTCTAGTCTGGAAATATGCATGAGGTGGTGAGGGAGTCCATGCTAGAGTACGGTGGCCACTGTGAAACTCTAAACAGATGCGTAAATCCACAAATACGGAAGTAGAACAAAGGTGGGCCGCGCTGAGCGATGTGTGGAGAGGAGACGAAGGGAGCAAAAGGAGTATGTTGTAGGAATTTGAGAAATTTAGAAAGACAGGGCTATAGACCAGCAGTTAAGAACTCGGGTCCCCTATCCTGTCCCTACCCTGGACTTCTCCCTCCAAAGGGTAGTTGTGTCCCATTTCTGTGCTTCATTTTCCGTCTACCAGGTAGGGTGAATATGCAAAACAAAGTAACATCTCAAGGATTAAAATAACCTTATCATCTTTTATAAATTTTGTGATTTCTTAGGAGTCTGAAAACAAATCTACCTTGTGAACGAAAAACAAAACAAACCGAATCAGAGATACAGTGCTTTTATAGGAATCTTAAGCTGTGTACTGCTAACCCATGATCAGAACTAATGTCATTGTTCTAAAAGGTTTACCTATTCATAATTTCTTTAACTTCTCCGCTGAGAATCATGCAAGTGCTTAATGCATTTTAGGTACAGCATGAGAGTCTCAAAATGTGGTCTTTGAAACTCAGGCAAAATTTTCAACGGGCTACTGCAGGAGTTTACATTCTGTGGCTTAAAAAAACATGATGGTCTCTTTGTAGTCTCTGGATTTTTATTTTTTTACCATATCTTTATTTTCATTTTCTTAGCGTGTTTTCTGTTATAAATAAACAGTGAAGGATCATATCCTAATGTTTGTGATTATCATAAATATTAAATGATAATAAATTTTTCTGATGTTAGGGTGAGCTGCTATAAGGCACCCAGTGGGAGACCTTGGGAGTGTTTGTTAAGGGATAATCATAAAACACCGTAGAAACAAGGCCTCAGGTATGTTATTTCTCCTCTTTAGGGGTGGGAAAATGAAGTATCTTGTTTTACTCTCTTCAGATATGTTTTATTTTAAGAAAACCAAATAATAGCAATCGTGACTTTCAAAGCAGTCAGATTCATTTTACTAACTGTTGGCATATATAATAATTCTTCACTTCCCAAAAGGATTCCCTGGAGTCCCCCCACCTACAGAGTGAATTCTCTCCTACTTTTAAAAGACGAGTTAATTTACCAATTTATTTGCAAGATAAATTTCATGAACAGATACATTTTTATTAGGTAAGTGTGTGCATAACAGGTAATCAAGAGGAAAAAACTGGAATATAGTAACTATAAAAGATGCTGTTGAATAAATTAAATGACAGCAAAAGTGATGTTTTTAAGGAATAGTAATATAATTATGTGTAATAATGCAACTGTGCAATTACTTCCTAATTTTTGTTTTATTTGGAAATGACACTCGTTAAATGTTTGATGTTACAGCAGTCTCTAGGAAAGAGGTATAGTAAAATTGTTCTTTTAAACTTAGAAACAAGGCCTTATACTCATTTGTAAAAGTAAAGGTAAAAATGGAAGAACTCTTGCTTTTAGGTGAAAGTCAGGGCAGAAAGTATAAAATGAAAATGTATTTCTAAAAAGTTACGTGTACATTCAATTTTAATAAATTATGTTGCCTTTTAAATACATTTGGAGACTTACCTTTAGTGGAACATAGAATGAATCCTTTTGGAAACTTAAGAATTACTTTGTAATGCCAACATATATTCTAATGTATCCTTTTTTTTAAAACTAAGAGGTTGAAATATATCATCTTCTATAAGCAATACTTGCCAGTAAATAAGCAAGTTTGGTAACAAGTATACATATGTTTGGAGTTTATTTGGACTCACCACATCATTGGCCTTATTGGGAAGAAGAGACCGTGGTTACCATATCATACGGTTTATTCAAATGGTTATCAGGAAACTCAAGAGAAATTCTACAGAGGCTCCAATAAGGCGTCTGGAGAATATAGAATTGGGCAGAGCATTGCGATGCACTGGAAGACTAGACGAGGATGCTCAGTTCAGAGTTCAGGACTCAACCCCCCAAACAAGGAACCTTTATTTGTAGCCAAGTGCCTGGGCCTGTTCTTTTCTACCCTCTTAAATAGTTCCGTCCTTCTTTGATCTCACTTCCTCCATCTGTGTTGCCCCTAGATATAGTCATTCACATGGTTTCAACCTGAAAACCATTTTTTGTGCCCTTTGTTGTTCTCCTAAATAATTTTAGTCTGTTGGCAATGGATCAAGATTGCTATAAATTCATATTTAGTTTTGTCCATAGATTTAATTCCCATCTAACATGGAAGGATTTATGCCAATCATTCTGAAGGATACATTCATTTACTATAATGTTTTAGCAGGGCAAGGAAACTAGGAGGTCTGATCCACGTAGGAGTTGCTTAAGCTGGCAGCCCAGTGTTGAATTTAAGACTACAGCTGGGGGAACCAGCTGTCTAGTTTCAAGGCCCAGTTCTCAAATTTAATAACTCAGTGACCTTGGGAGGTTGTACTTGCCTCAGCGTCTTCATCTGTAAAATGGGAATTATAGTTGCATCTACTTCACAGACCTGCTGTGCTGATTACCTGAGAGAATTCATACAGCACACTCATCACAGTGCCTGACTTCTTTTTCTTTTTCTCATTATCAGCCCATCAAAGCAACTCCTCCATCTATTGGGAACAAATCACTGAGATAATTCTCCTTAAAACTCTGATTTCAATGTAAAAGAGTTTTGAAGACTAAAGACTTTTATTTAGATTATTTAATCCCAACAAATTAAAGAGTTCCCCAAATGATAAGTTCCCTCCCCCAAAAAACAGAAGTCCCAGAGCTTCAACAGCTAAAGCTGCACTGGTTTCCTTAAAGCACACGGACTGCAGAACCTCACGTTAATCCAGTGTGTGGAATAGCTTGGCATCTTGGGCACAAATGTTTGATAAACCCAGTTTACCACACCACACGATTTCCCTGCTGCCAGAGACATTTTTTTTTACTCTGCTTACAAATTGTTTGTCTTAAGTTGAGTGTGTCCCCTGAAATTAAGGTTTTCCCCCATCATATAATTAATGCTTTAAAAATAAAGTCAGATTTTTTTTTTGGTAGTTTGGAAACTACTACTAGAGTGGGAAAATATAAGGCATGTTTTTCTAATTATGAAACTGCTGTCAAACAGGTCTATAAAGCAGATGCACTTTGCAAATTAGAGATTGAATCCAAGGTTCCTGTGGCTCTGAAATAGCTCCTCCTCTGGCCACCACTGTAGCCTGTGGCAGCTGAAAGCAGGTGTGATGTGAACATACTGTCTCCAAGACCAAAGTTCCCTCCGTAATCCTCCCAGATGCAGGGCAGATCCAAATATCCTTCGGCAGTCAGATTCCATGTTGGCACCACCTGCTAGCAAAGAATTTGCAGAAACTGAACTATGGATGCTTGATTTTTCAAGGCTCCCACAGACCCAGGTCCACCTGACATAGGGACTTAGTTTAATTTCTCAACCTGTCAGATGGTTCATCTTGGGAACTCTTCTCTCTTTCCTTTTTGCTTCTTAATTCCTTCTGCTGATAACAACTTAAAGGTTTTCTAAAAGCTATGAGAGGCCCTTTCCCTAATTTGGGATTGTCATAACTAGATGTGTGATGACGAAGCTCGCAGCGTGAGCCAGGGTCACTGAGGGAACACCGCTTTGTTTCTCATCTTCAGACTGGCTAGCTTATTAATAAGAACTACTGTTAGGTCTTCGCTCTTAAACCTCTCACCTACTGTAAAGAAATATACTTGGTGTTTAGCCGGATCCTCCCAAGAATATGTTCCTAAAAACAAATACGTGTATTGAAATGTCTCTCAGTTTCTTTTTAAGCTTCCGTGTCAGTTTTATTTAAAGGAAACTTTCTGCTTTATTTTTTTCCCTCCAGTTCAGGAGGTGATCTGTTTTACTTTATGTAGGAGCGCCTTAATGGCTTTTCTGGTTGGAGAATAATGTCCATCTTCTATTAAGTAGAGTCACTTGGATGGGGACCATCTCCCTGACCATGAAAGATGGGGGGAATAATAATTCAATTTGTAGCTGAATAGTGCTTATGAAAATGAAGGACAATCAATATGAGAAGCTAGTACAAGCCAGAAAATGGTGGGGGGAGAAAAAAAAGCACCTCCTTCAGACCGCAACCTCCCAATAGTTCAACCTAACTGCTGATTTCCATGCCAGTCAAGCAGGATGAGGTTCTTTGGTTACGTCAGCACACACCCGGGAAACTTGCCTAAAATTACTCATGGTTCATTGAGTGGCCTTGATTACAGTTTAAGTGTTCTCAATTCAGGCCAGTGACCTTGGGTCAAAGCATTGCTTCATATGCATTTATAGTTCCTGATCTCACATTCAATCTCTCCTACCACCAGCTACCATAAAGTTGTTTGTTTGTTTTTAATCTCACTTTAAAAATGATATGAAGTCTGTCTTAGATAAAATTTCAGAGCCTTGACCTTTTGGCCATGGCGTGATTATTTGGCCATGGTGTGGATGCTAATTACTAAAAGGCAATTAGAAAGTACCAGTTTCCCAGGATGGGAAATCATCCTGTTACCTTCAGGAGTTCATCTGACTTGCAGAAATTAGTGCTTTAACTCTGTCAAGGCAGTTTTGTCCTGGAGCCTTTTGTTGGGATAAAAATGAAAATTTAGCACTGAATTTGTAGAAGTAAGGAGTGCTTTCCACCAGAGAAAGAGAAATTCTTTGGCATGTCAGTGGGTCAGGAAAGTATCAGCAACATAAGGCCTCTTGGAAGAGCTGGCTAGACCACCAGCCTCTATGAAATTATCTTCTTCTGTATTCTCTTCCCCAAAAGCTTTTTTCCCACAAAACAAAGGAAATCGACTTTATCACATTGACAATCAAGTACAGTCATCAATTAAGTAGGTATTTATAAGACCCTTGAAAGTTGCTGAAAGGAATATGAAAAAGTTCAAAATGTGACTGTTGTATTTGAGAGCTTAAACTTCAGTGGATAAGCAAGACCTGGACCAGTTGAATTTAAGAGGTGATGCAGAGCTGGATGTGGTTGAGCTGGATGACTCAGTGCTGCGGGAGTTCAGGGGAAGGAAAGAGCATGGGGAGCCGAATGGAGGAGGGGGAGATGGGATTGGACCAGGCTGTGACAAAAGAGTAAAATCAGAATCAGCTCAAGGAAAGGCAGCCAGGTGGGGACAACTGCATGAGCAAATTCTAGAGATGGAGACAGACAGGTATTTAGGGGACGGCAAACAGGTGAAATACAAACAAGAATCTGCATAGAGATGAGGTGGGAAATCATTTCAGGGAGGTGGACTTGGGAGTCTTAAGGCCAAGGGATCTTGTTTTGATGGGAATATAATAATCTTTAAAAGGTGTTTTGTGTAAAAGGGTAAGACAGAGACGTGAGTTTGGGCTAAAGTGGCCGTGCTCTCTCAAACCTCCATGTTTTACAAATATTGGAACCTCTGCCTCAAATCTCATCTCCTCACCTCTTCCAGCAAATTCCTAGGTGTTCTTCAAAACCTAACTCAGCCCTGTGAAAACTTTGCAGACTTACCTGAGGGAATTTTGTTCCTCCCACTTGAGTTTCCACAGTGTTTCAGACACAGGTCCTAGAAGATGAAGCTCGTGGTGATGTCTCCTTGCGTTCATTTCCTGTTCATATCAGGGGGCCTGGCACTTGGAGGGGTCTTACCCTCAGACTGTATGCACCACTGAGAGCAAATTGAACAGTGCCACCTGTCGTTTTTGGAGCGTTTGCCTTGTCCCAGGCGTGGTATTAGATGCTTTACATATATTAGCATATTTCTTTAATCCTCTCAACCCTTCAACAAGGTACATATTAAATCCATGTTGGAGCTGAATAAACTAAGGCTTGCCCCAAACCACATAGTTACTGTCAGTTAGGTTAGCCTCCAAAGCCCATTCTCTTTGCTTCTACCAATTATTTTTTCCATTTTTTTTGGTTTATATATGTATTTTTATTGAAGTATAGTCAGTTTACAATGTTGTGTCAGTTTCTCATGTACAGCATAATGCTTCAGCCATACATGAACATATGTATATTTGTTTTCATACTCTTTTTCACCATAAGTTACTACAAGATATTGAATATAGTTTCCTGTGCTATACAGTATGAACTTGTTGTTTACTTCATATATATTTGTTAGCATCTGCAATTCTAGAACTCCCAATTTATCCCTTCCCACCCTCTTCCCCTCCTGGTAACCATAAGTTTGTTTTCTATGTCTGTGAGTCTGTTTCTGTTTTGTCAGTAAGTTCATTTGTCTTTTTTTTTTTTTTTGATTCCACATATAAGTGATATCATACAGTATTTTTTTTTTCTCTTTCTGGCTTTCTTCACTTAGAATGACAATCTCCAGGGCCATCCATGTTGCTGCAAATGGCATTATTTTATTCTTTTTTATGGCTGAGTAATATTCCATTGTATAAATATACCACAGCTTCTGTATCCAGTCATCTGTCGATGGACATGCTTACAGCACCTATCACAGTGCAGGATACATGGGAAATGCTCAGCACATGTTTAAGAATGAAAGGAAGAAAAAGCACTGGAGAATGTTACCAATGGGTAGAAAATGTAAGTCCAAAGATCTTTAGTTGGGTGTAAAGAGCCTTACTGCTGTCATCCACCGGTGCATCCAGTTTTGGTGAGACTGCGGATGCTAGCCAGCCCCGAACCTGTCCTTCTGCAACACGCCAGGGCCAGCAGGAGTCCTCACGCTTTTCCCAACTTCCCCAGCTCTCAGTGCCGTGTCAGTACAATGAAGGAATTGGACTAGATGACTTGTAAGATTTATCCTACCTTTTGTATTCGAAGATCTGAGAAATTAGCATGCTTAAATGAATTCACATTAAAAGACAAATGATCGGTAGTCCTCACTTTTACCCTTCCTGGGAGTTTTTGCAACTTAAAAGGGACATTTACCAATGATGTTTATTTGGCGGAATATTGGACAATGTGGGAGTACTCGTGGACAGAGATGCTGCCTGTCAGATCAGTCCCACCTCGTGGATGTCCCAAAGCTGACTTAGACGCCCCAGCTGTGAGCGTCCTGCAGGTGCATCCTATGCTCACCTCTCTCTGAGCTCACTTCACAGCGCATTATGGTGATCTGTTTTCTTGGCTGTTTTGCCGATTATACTCAGGTATCTTCAGGGGCAAGAGTCCGTCTTTTATCTCTGAGTGTCACACTTCCAGCACCGGGTCAGGGATAAAATGTACTTTGACTGAATGGATCTATTTCTATACTCTTAAACAAGTCTTTTTAAAAACAGGGCCTTAGGATCAGCTTCTTCCCCTCACTAATTACCCTGTGTTCTCCTACAAGACAGGAAGGGACTCTTCCCAGATTGCTGCATCTCTCCTCTGGTACCTCTGCTCAGCCCCACTGCCTGCTTTTCTTCTCCTGGGGTTTGAGGGACCGTGGATCCAGACCTCGGCCTCCCCACCCCCTGCCTGGGAGGAAGCCTGGACCCTCGTAGGACTCAGCCCTGAGCAAGGCTCACTCAGGATGGGCCCCACCTCAACAGCAGGGCTACCTCTTGGCAGCTTCAGCCTAGATTTAAACCGTATTCTTCACCCTGTGAGCAGGCGGAAGGCATTCCAAAATCTGTGCAGCCCTTCCCTTTGTTTCCTCCAGAAACAGTAGCTGGATTCTGGGGCCAAGAGGGGAAGGGGAAGTGTAGGCAGTGAGGAGAGAAGACACAGAGGCATCCAGAAAGTTATAAGAGAAAGGACTCAGGTTCCATACGGAGGGCTGAAGAGAACCATTCCATTTGCCTGAGTCCATCTGAAAGCCGAGAAGAAATCTTATTATTCCAGGTGACCAACTGGTGGTTAAGAGAAATATCTATTTTCCCCCCTAATTCTTCCTCTAAGCGGATTTTCTTTGGCTCTGAGCGTGATCAGTGGCAGTGTCAGAGTCTAGAACTTTCCAGTGATCACAAAGCAGTAGTTTTGCTTTCCTTCTGTTTTGAATCCTTTATTGTAAAATACAGGTTTTATGCCTCATTTGCTATAAAGTGTATTTTGGTGCAGTACTTAATTAATGATCACTTTGATCAAGTGTGGCAAGTGGCCAAAAATGCATCCTCTCTGCCGTTTTTTGTTTTAACTGCCCGTGTTTGAGGAAAGCAGATTAGGTAAAAACACATCAATCTCCCGTGTCTATTAAGAAAGGGGAGAAATTGGCTATGATTTCTTGTTAAATAATATATTAAGGGCTTCTAAAAAATACTGTTTGTTTCGAGTACTGAAATAATATGCTGTGAAATTCAAAGTTAAAGCATATTACATATTTATGATTTAGATTAGAACATATGTACATAAAATTTGTTTTTATTATTTGATGTTTGATAGTGATTAGAATGAGAGAGAGAAACAGAGAATGGGAAGAAAAAAGGAAGAGGCAGAGATAGGGGAAAGAAGAAAGTCAGGAAAAAAAGGGAAGAGGGTGTTGATACCTACATGTTTTAATCAGCTGCACGTCTCTAATAGATTTTAAGGGACCCCAACGTTGACTCCTATAGAGACAGCAGGAGATGTTTATGCCAAAAGTAAAAGATTTGTTAATACCTTATGTTGGTACCAACACAGAAGTCTGACATCTCTTTCTTTCCCAAGAGCTTGAGCGAGAAAGCGTAAGAGAAATGGACTGCTCTAGCCCTCTCAGAGTCTTTTACGACCTGCCTTCTCTGGTGGGACCAGCCCGGGTCCCGCCACCTGTGATATCAGAGTGGAGCTTGCAGCCCATAAATATGGAAAGTGCGGTCTGTCACTTGTATGTGTTTTACACTCACAAATTAGGAGACATACTTACTGTAAATAGAGTTAGTATCCAGAGGTTTCAAAGCTAAGAATATGCACGTTCAAAATGTCTTTGCCTTATTTATGCTGTGGCTACTACATTTGTATAAACAGAAAATTACTCCATTCATGCTTTATTACTTCTTCTTTTGTACCACAGCCTTGACCCCAGTCATCATAAATTGAGAAATAGTGGGGAACTAATGGAGACAGATGGGAATATGGCTTGCCATTTACTCAAATTGGTAAAGTAATTAACCTCAAGGTGCTGGTTTGCAAGAAAAATTGTTGGACTATCTCAGGACGTCAGTAAACAGACTCCTGCTTTAACCAGTTCTGACAACTGCATCATAAACTAGACTTATTCTGTTCAATTGACCTGTCAACGTCTTGAGCCCAAATAAAGATTTGTATTACAATGCGCTTGCTGAGAAGTGGGAGAACATGCTGCCGTTTCTTTTCAAATGGGTGGCTGTTCCCTTCCTGCTAGAGAGGAGCTGGACCATCATACATTCATTCTTCGGCCATTATATTCCTTAGAAATCTTCCGTTACTGATTGTGTGACAGCTTCGTGACAGCAGATGGTAGTCATTTGGCTCCAGAAAATGAAATGAAAAAACATAGGCCAGGCTGGCCGGGCTCATTTAAAACAGCAGTGGACAGAGGCCAGATCCAGATTTTATTTATTGGGGGATGTCCCGTAATGAAGCCAGAGTTGTGTTGGTGGCGTGTTGTTCCCTACAGATTAGGGGGTGGGACTGGATGTCCGCAGATTATTATATAAATCAAAGGTGGTCTCGTGAATAGAGTGATTTGGCCAAACCAGTACAGTGTATTCCTTTCGAAAACTGACAGATTTCATTTGTTCCAAACAGGCCTCTCTCTCTGTCTCCCTGTCACTGTTTCCTGGGAATAACATTTAGACTCCTCTTTTCCACATTATTGGCTGTGAGCTGTTTTCACAGCAGTGAGTTCAGTCTGCAGGGCACTGTAGCTTCCCCATATTCAGCTGAATAACTGGGACAGATTTGACTCCTTTAAGCTTGTATGGCTGGTCATTTCATGTATTTCAGTTTGCAATGGAAGCAGTCATTTTAAAAAAATGTCTCCATGACATCACCATAAAGCTTATCTGGAAAGCATGTGTCATGGGAGCATAAAGGGTAATTTTCATCTAAAGTAAATACATTCATTCATGATACAAGAACACGCAAATTTCATGGCATCTCAATTCAAAGAAAACTCAGTTGATTCAGAAACATTAAAGAGCCCTGGATTATCGTGGTGGCTGTCCTCATGCGTGCACCTGTGGGAAAACATTGACAGAGTGAGCAGACCCCACTCTATTAATCCCACTCCAGGCGGCCCACAGTGGATGCTTGAGAACCCCATAGCTGTGGAAGCCATATGAGGCACGGGGGATGCACGCATTCCTGCCATGGGTTTCCTCTTTGTACCCTGTGATTGTCTGAGAAGAGTCACAAGAATTTGTTCTTTCAAAGGGTAGATTTTTATGTAGCCTTATTTAGAAGAAGAGGGACTAAATAATTTCTTGTTTCCTCATCTTCAAATTTTCTCTTTTTAAACGCAATCTGGAAATACATAGAATTCTTCATTTAAAAGTATATCCTTGCTTCCTGTAAAGCTGCCTATATATTGACCCTTAGTTTCTCTTAATTCTTTTGCGATCTCTGGGATTAAAAAAATACTTCAGGCTAAGACAAACTAGAGGTCAGTTTCACTCAAATGCTGTGATTTGCTGCGTGGATCGGAATTTCTTTCTCTTGAAGTTCCTTGCTGTTGAATTCAGGAGACATGTTCCCTTTCCTTTCCCTGGCATCTTCTTGTGAGACTAACACATTCATTTTGATTGGAATCTCCTTCATCCTGACCCATTTTCTAGTCCTAGATGCCTTTCCCACAGAAGAACTAATGCCCACATTCCAGTCTTTCTGTCCTGCCCAACACTCACCAGCCCAGCCTTCCAGCTGTGCTCTACTGAAGAGTGGAGTCCTCAGCCTAAGTGTGTGTGTCTTCCTTTGACTTGGCACCTAATATGTTAGGTTTCACATAATAATTGTGTGTGTGAACAGTTTTGATATGTCCACATGCTACTTTCATCTGATCAAGTATCTAAAATCTCGTGCTTAACCATCAAGGTAAAACCTCTCAAAACAAACAGTATGCTTTGAAGAAAAAGCTGTGAATTCAAGGTGGCTAAAGTTACATTGACCCATTAAGCATGAATTCCAAAATTACATAGTTGCATATGTCAGGCTGTGTATAAAAAAAAAACTATGCACTTTTTGGTGCTGAGACTTTGTTATAAGTTAACCTCAGTGATAATTTGTAGTTTTCAAGTTTATGTTTGGTGGCTGATGACTGCATCATTGAAATGGTTGATGACTTCACAGATGACATCAAAAATGATTTCAAGGTATCTTATGCTGGTGCCTATTTCCATCGTTAAATTAAACAGGAGTTAATGTGTGATTGTTAAAGAAAACACAAGGCAGCGTTTTGCAGTGATAGCTAATGGATTAGAATGGCATTAAATATTTTCCTCCTGGCAGACATAACATTTTATAGTTTGGCTTTAAAATAAAGGGTACTTTATACACACTGCAATTTCATTCAGTTATTTCTCAGACATTGGCAATTCCATTGGCTAGTTCAAACTTCCTGTCATCAGCAGAAGAGAGTGCATTTAACTTATTACAATCTAATATTAGGCAATTGTTTTTCACAGACACAAGAAGCCATGGGAGATGAGAATAAGCCCAGTCTTCAGCGGGCACATTTCTGTATTTTTGCAAATCTGTGTGTCTGTCTGTTATGTTTATGTGACTGTATTTATTTGCTCCCTAACCTGTGAGAAGTTGAACAGTTTAAATCCATTTGTTACCTGAATTGTTTTCTCCTGTTTTAAAACATTTTAATTTATAATCAGACAAGAAGAACAGATGTAAGAGTTGTAATTTAATCATTTTATTGCTATCTTTGTATATTTTGAAGAATTAGGTATTGTACTCATGGGAAGTCGTATTTTATGCCTAGTTGGAAAAATGAATAATGTAATAATATGCAAAATGTAAAGTTTTAGAACTTCACTACTGAGTAAAGCATATAAACTAATGATCTGGTTAAGGTCCCCTGTGCACCATAATAAATATGGACTAAATTTGTCATTATAGCTTTAGACAGAGGTTTCAGGCAACAGATTTAATTAAACCCTTTTTTAATATTCATACTTCTAAACTGCATAATTCCCTTCTACTGTAAAGCTGAGTGCTATATTAAAACAAACAAAAACGGCAGATTACTAAATGGATATTAGCGTGAAGTCAATAAGCATTTAATTCTGGAGAGAACTGTGAGGAGAGAGGAAGCTTTGTGGAGCTTGCTCAGGAGATCTTGACTCAGATCCGTGAAGCTTGTACGCAGAGGCTTTCTTCTGTTTCCAGGCTGACTTTTGCAGGGGAGGTTAATTAGTTATTTGTGGAACTCATACAGGACACAGGGGCAACACAAGAAGGACTTTTGTTGGCCATTGAAGAGTGATGATGAGTGAAAAGTAGAATTTAAACTCTGTGAGGAATGCATTGATGGCACTGTGGAAGTCTAGAATATCCAGATACTGATAGCTTTTAGGAAGGTTAAATAATAAAGTCCATTACCCTGTAAGGTCTTGTCCCTCCTATGACAGATAGCCCAGGCACTGGAATTCCCCCGATAACTGTAATGTCTCCTCTGAGATATTTGCACAGAGCAAATCTGGATGCTTATATCCCTTTCATCCCTTTTTGGCGATTAAAATGACATTCTGAATATTTTCATAGGAACAATTCCTCTGTGGAAGGTCTTATTATCCACAGAATAACTAAATATTAAATTTTTGGAAGAATTATCTGACTAGTGTCATTAGCTGATTCATGACCATCTTCGTTAAGTAACCAAATCAAGCTCTACTCCCTCAAGGTCAGATTGCCAATGGAATTTGTAAGTTGGCTTCAGAGCTGATAAGTATTCTTTTACTGTATTTTCTTCACCTGTGCTGGATTTTTTTAGATACACATATTTCTGCTCCTTAACCAATTCCCTCCCCTGCCCCTAAATTATGAGTTCTCTGTCCTAATCATCTTTGTTTATACAGCACCTGTCATTGGTACTTGGCACAGATTTGGGATCAGCAAATGCAGAGTGAATGAATGGAATTTTTTACAGAATCAAGAGCATTGTAAATTTTTGTATCATAATGATCCATGTAAAGCAGCTCATCTAACCTCCAAATCATACAGATTAAAATGTGGTGGGCTACAGAGAGCTTAGCTGACTTGCCCATAGTTATATAAATAATGACTAGTTAAGGATGACAGAGGAACTGGTGACGGCTTTATTGGACACAACAAAGAGATGTAAAGAAAAATAATTCATATTCTCTGTCCTAAAGTAGCTCAGTCGTCCATTAATAAGACAATATAACTCAGAAATAATTTTAAACAAACAATTCCAAAAAGTATTAGATTAAATACCAAAATATATACTTTAGAGTGACACTATCTAAACTGTTAAACAGAGAGGGAGACAGCAATGGAAGTTGACCTGTCTGGGACAGGTTCACAGGCAGTAGTGTGATTTTAGCTGGACCTTAAAAGATAGGAGAGGCGAGACCATGAGCACCGTGTCCTGGGATAAGCTTGGACCTTTTCAGAAGGTTTTGTAAGGAGCTGTGGGAGAAGAGAAGCATGCTATGTGTCTGCCCCCACCCAGCACCTCTCCTGGCCCTGTTGGCTGGCACCCAAAGAGGGAGGTGAGTGCTTTCTTTCCTTGCTGTATGGATCCAGTTCAGAGAAACTGACCATCCACTCTGAATTTTTGTCGTGAAGCAAGTTCACAGTTGATAATATGGTCCTGAAGTCAGGAGAAATGGATTCATTTTCATTTTCTAGGACTACCTTTGAAGTTGTTGAGGGAGGATAATTATTTTCTCTCTTCAAAGTATTTTCTCACATCATTTTCCTGGAAATGACAATCGGGCAGTGCCCCAGGTTGGCAAATCCAACCTTGGTTTGATAAATGCAATTCTGAACACAGCCCTTGCTTCAGCGTTAGCTTCCATGGCTCGGAATTCAGCTCTGCAAAGTGAATTGTTATGTATTTTGGCAAATCATTTTTTCCTTCGACTTCAAAACCAAAAGAGAAAAGAGGTGGTCTCAGAATTATTTCAAACCAGAAAACCAGCTTGAAGATGAAGACCACATTTAATTTGATGTCTTTAATTTGAGTGAGAAAATGAAGACGTCCAGGGCTCTTAATGACACTTATCCAATTGATTTATTTGCCTCAGATAGACACAGGTACAGTCTTAGATACTAAACTGAGGGCATCTTCTCTGGGACTAGCTGAACTTGTGTGCTAAAATACTTCAGCTTTTCCTACAAAGTAACTTAGATTCAATATTTTGTTTAAAAAATATTCATCATGTTTTTGATCATCAGATATCTCTTAGAAGCAAATTTTCCCTTAAATGAAAGGAAAGTTTGATCTCTTCACATTTACAGGGAGCCTGGGGACTTCTGCCTCCAACCAAGAGTAACAGGGTCTGGATTTACCTTTCCACTTGAAAAATCAGAAGAGAGACAAGATATATGAAACATTGCTCTCCAACTTCTTAGAGGCAGGGCAGTGATCCCTGAGAGACGGGAAATAAAAGTGAGTCCTACAACTACTGATAGGACTTGGGTCTCTGGCAGAGCCTGGAGGACCCCCGCCCCCACTCCCGCCCTGAGTTGATGAAACAACTGAGAATTGTAGAGACCTAGATGGTTAGAATTCATAGGGCTGAGAACTAGAGATGAGAGAGGTGCACAGAGAGAGAACTCGAGAAATCTGTGGGGAGGAGCCCCTAAGTATTCAGCTGAGCACTGATTGGTGCTTGCATATGAAGAAAGCTGGCAAGGATGGGGGAAGAACCACCTAAGAAAGGATTAGAGGTAACAGTGCCCAGCATTCAGGTGTACAGAAAACAGTGCCGATTTCCACCAGCCAGACTGGAAACCATCAAGACTCACAGAACATTGGGTGGAGTATACATAAGGAACTTGATTCAATAGTAGGGAATAATTAACCCCAGTCTGAGCATTATTCCCAGACCCCAAAGCATCAAATTATTTCCACGTTACTTAACTGCGTCCCATAACAAATCCCAATAATATTTATAGAAATACAGGGGGAATATTAATGACCCAACCATGTAAAATTCACAATGTCCCATCCAATCAAAAATACCAGCTATGGAAAGAAGCAGGAAAACACAGTCCCCCACAAACAGGTGAATCAATCAGTCAAAACCTACGAGCAACTGACACAAATGTCAAAATTGGAAGAAAAGGACGTTAAAGCGGCTATTATTATTGTATCCCATATATTCTCAAAGTTAGTAGAGACATGTAAGATATAAAAGAAACCCAAATGTAACTACTACAGATCAAAGCTGCAGTGTGGATGAGATTAACCATAAATTAGGCTTTGTAAAAGAAAATATTAGGAATCTGAAAACATAGCAATAGAAGCTATCTAAAATAAGAGAGAGAGAAGAGGCTTTTCAAAATGAACTTAGAATTAAGCTGGAGGACAAATTTAATATACATGTGAGCCTAATATACAATGAAGGCCCTGAGGGAGAGGAGAGAGAGGAGGATGGAAAAAATATTCAAAAAACTAATGGCTGAAAATTCTGCAGATCTGATGGAAACCTGTAAACCTACATCCAGCAGCTCAATGAATTCCAGTCACAAAAACATGAAGAAAACTACACCAAGGCACATTGTAATTAACTTACTCAAAACCAGTGACCAAGAGAAAAATCTTAAAAAGAGCATGAGGACAAAAGGCCCTTACATACAGAGGAATAAAGACAAGGATGAGAACAGATTTCTCATTGGAGGCTGTGAAGCAGCATTTTAAAATAACGGAAAATAAAATACTGTCAAACTAAAATTCTGTACCCAGTGAAGTGATACCAGATATATTCACAAAAGAATGGAGAACAGCAGAAATGGCAGCAGAAGTAAATGTGGAAGGTTTTTTTCTTAATATTTAAATCTCTTTAAAAGAAAATAGACTGAGCAAAAATAATTGCAATGTAGTGTGGAATTTATAGCATATATAAAAATAAAGTGCTAGCTTTGAAAAATTAGCACAAACTTCAGAAAGGGAGAAAAGAAGTAGGTTGTTCTAAGCCCCTTTTATGTGAGCTGGTGCATTGTCAGTTGAAGGTGGACTTGATTCATTAAAAATATGTCCTATAAACCCTAAAAAGTATAAAAAATAACAAAATGAAGAGTTATAGGTAATAAATCAAAAAGGAGATAAAATAGAATCATAAAATAGACGCAGTTATTTCAAAAGAATGCAGATAAAGAGGAAGGAGTGAACAAGGAACAGATGGGACAAATAGAAGACAAATGGTAAGATGATGAATTTAAACCTAGCCATATCAGTAATCACATTAAATGTACATGGTACAAATACTCAAATTAAAAACTAGAGATTGTCACGTTGGATAGAAAAGCAAGACTCCACTATATGTTGCCTACAAGAAACACACTTCAAATATAAATATGAAATAGATTAAAAGTAAAAATACCTTAAAAGATATACCACGCTAATACTGTTAAAAAGGAAGACAGAGCGGCTATACTAATATCAGAAAAAGTAAATTTCAAAACAAAAAATATAACCATGGATAAACAAGATCTTTCATAAGAAGACATAACAATGCCAAATATTTAAACATTTAATTACAGAGCCTTGAAATATATGATGCAAAACGGACAGAATTGCAAAGAGAAATAAATCCACATCACAGATGGAGATGTTGATACTCCTTTCTCATAGACAGAAAATCAGTAAAGCTATATAGAAGGTTTAAACAACACTGTCAGCCGGCTTGACCTAACTGGTATTTATTTTTTTAAAAAACTCCACTCAACAATGGCAGAATACACATTCGTTTCAAATGCACATAGATCATTCCTCAAAATAAACCCTATTCAAGGCCATAAAACAAGTCTAAATAAGTTTTATAAAGATTTAAGTCATATAAAATATGTTCTCTGGCCACAGAGGAGTTAAATTAGAAATCATTAACAGAAATACCTTTAGAAAAGTTCCAAATATTTGAAAACTGAATAACATGCTTCCGAATAAGTTACGGTTCAACCCTAACCCTAACCCTAACCCTAAACCTCAGTGGTAGAGCACATGCTTAGTATACACAGGGTCCTGGGTTCAATCCTCAGTACCTCCTCCGAAAATAAATAGATAATTAAAATGTATTATGAGTGAAACAAAAATGAAAACACAACATATCAGAATTTGCAGTGTGCCACCAGTGCAGTAGCGAGGGGGAAGTTCATGGCACTAAATGCCTATGTTAGAAAATAAGATCTTGAATCAGTGACATCAGCTTCTATCTTTAGAAGCTAGAAAAAGATTAAATCCAAATTTGAAATTTTTTTAATTAAAAAAAATTTTTTAAATCCAAAAAAGCAAAGGAAAGGATATAAAGTAATCAAAGGAAAGTAATAGAAATCAAAATAGAAATTAATGAAATAGAAACCAATAGAGAAAAGTAATGAAACAAAAAGCTTGTTCTATGAGAAAATCAATGACAGCCTCAGCAAAGCAGGCATAAAATAGAACTTACTCAAATTCCTAAGGAGCATCTGCAAAAAATCTGCAATTAACATCATACCTGACAATGGAGAAAAACTGAATACTCTGTCCCTCATATCACAAGCAAGGCAAGAATATCTACTTGAACTTTTTCAATTCAACATTGGCCTGGAGGTTCTAGCCAGTGTGATAAGGCAAGAAGAGGGGAGGGGAAGTAAAAATGTCTTTATTCGCTTAGAACATGATCATAAACATACAAAATCTAATTGAATCCATAAAAGACTACTGGAAATAATAAGTGATTTTAGCAAGGTTGCAGGGTACAAGATCAGTATACAGAAATCAGTTGTATTTCTATATTCCTATATATGTAACAACAGTCAGAAATTGAAATTAGTAAGCCAGTACCATGCACAATTGCATTCTTAATTAAATATTTAGGACTACATCTGACAAAAGATACGAAAACATGTATATTAGAAATGACAGAACATTGTTGAGAGAAATTAAAGAAGACCTAAATAAATGAAGAGATACACTGTTTTTATAAAAGACTCAGTCATATTAAAATGTTATTTCTCCTTAAATTTATCTATAGTTTCAATATAGTCTCTATAAAAATTCCAGCAGACAATTGTACAAAATGATAAACTGAGTCTAAAGTTCATATGGAATAATTTCAAGAATTATTATAAATTTATAGCAATCAAGACAGTGTGATACTGGCATAATATTAACAAATCTATCAATGGAATGGAACCTCACAGTTACAGGCTTATCTTGGAGATACTACAGGTTTGGTTCCAGACCACCACAGTAAAGCAAATATCACCACAAAGCAAGTCACATGAAGTTTTAGGTTTCCCAGTGAATATAAAAGCTATATTTACACTATACTATAGTCTATTAAATGTGCAATAGCATTATGTCTTTTAAAAAGTTTTAAAAATATTTTATTGCTGAAAAAAATATTAAGCATCATGTGAGCCTCCAGAATGGTAACATCAAAGATCACTGATCACAGATCACCACAACAAATATAAAAATAATATAATGAAAAAGTTTCAGATATTCCAAGAATTATCAAAATGTGACACAGAGACACACAGTGAGCAAATGCTGGAAAAATGGTACTGGCAGACTTGCTAGATGCAGGGTTGCCATAAACCTTCGATTTGTGAAAAACAAACAAACAAACCAACCCACAGTATCTGCAAAGTGCAATAAAGTCATGTGCAATAAAAGGAGGTCTGCCTGTATAGGCAACTGACTTTAAACAGAGGTACAAAGCTCATTTGGTGGAAGAAAAAAAGTAGTCATTTCAACAAGTAGTGCTGGCACAACTGGATATTCATATGCCAAAAAAATTAACTTTGGTCCATACAGCTCCCAATATATTAAAAAAAAAAACAAAAAACCTCTAACTCAAACTGGATCATAGACCTAAATGTAAAACCTAAAACTATAAAGCTTCTGTAAGAAAACATACAGGAAAACTTTTGTGACCTTGAGTTGGGCAAAAATGTCTTAAATATGACGTCAGAAGCACTACCCACCAGAGAAAAATGCTGATGAATTTAACTGTGTTGAAACTAAAATCTCTTGCTGTTTGAAAGTCCATGTTAAGTGAGTGAAAAGGCCAGCAACAGACTTGAAGAAATATTTGTAAATCATGTATCTGGCAAAACACTTTTATCCAGAATACATAAGGAATTCTCAAAACTCAGTAATAAGGAAAAAACAACCCAATTTAAAAAATGGGGAAAACATTTGAACAGCCATGTCACCAAAGAAGAAATATGGATGACAATAAAGCACATAAGAGATGTTCAATATTATTAGTCATTAGGGAAATATGAACTAAAACCACCATGAGATCCCACTACATACCTAATAGAATGACCAAGTGTTGACCAGGAGGTGGTGAGAGTAGAACTCACATACACTGTTAGTGGTCATATAAAAGGGTACAACCCCTTTAGAGACATAATTGACCAGTTTCTTAAAAGGTTAAACATATCGTTACCACATGGACTAGCCAGTTCACTTCTAGAGACTTATCTAAGAGAAAAGAAAGCATATGGCCACACAAAGATTTGTACATGAATGTTCATAGCAGCTTTATCTGTCATAGTCAAAAACTGAAATAGTCCAGATGTCCATCGCTAGGTGAATATAGTATTGATAAAATAGGGTACGACTACTCAGCAATAGAAAGGAATAAACTTCTGATACACATTGCAGCATAAATGAATTTCAAAATAATTGTGCCAGGTAAAGTAAGCCAGATAAAAATTAGTATATATTATGTTTCCAGTTATATAAAATTCTAGGGAATGCAAATCAGCATGTAGCAGCAGAAGGATGAATAGCTGCCTGAGGAGAGGTGAAAGGGAGACGTTACAGAAGGGCATGAGGAGGCTCTGTGGGGTGACAGGAATACCGGATTAGTATTTGAAGTGCGCGGGAGTCACAAGTGTATACATATGTCAGAACTCATCAAGTTGGATACTTTGAATATATGCGGTTTATTGTCTGCCAGTTATACCTCTAATAAGATAGTTAGGAATAATTAATGGTTAACTCAGTGGTGATTTAGAAATATCTCAAGAAACGTGGACAATTGGGCATTTTAGATAACAGTCTCAAGGTTTAGAATGGGCTATTTCTAACATTTTTAGGTCTGTGAGGTTTGCATTTATGTAGTGTTCATTTGGCCACACTATTATCCAACCTTATATTTCTTTATGTCTCATTCACTTAGGTGGAACTTTGCACGATTTTATACTGTGTGTGTGTGTCTGTTCATTCCAGTATTAGGCAAGATCAAATTTTAAAATATTGAAGTACAGAAATAAGATGGCCGTTTTTAAAGGTATGCAGATGTGGAGACAGGTGTTTGACGTGCTGATTTGAAATGTTCAAATGTGGTTATTTATCCTGATGGCTTTTAGTTTTTATTATTTATTTTTCAAAAATCATGAATGAAAGATGGACAGCTTCTGACTCTAGGAAGAGGAGTTAAGGTTTCAGAGTGAGAGCTATCACTGAAAAATGTGTTCCTCAATTCAGAACTGCATGGACTATTGCAGACCAGTGTAATGGCACTCAGAGTTCCTGCATTCAGAGTAAGCTTTAGCGGGGCCAGCTGATGAGAGCCCAGCTTAGGGGCCTGTTGGAAAGGGTAATGATTCTGCTACAAATGTTCCATCCCCTTACTTACGTCCACTGCATGCCTATACTCAACCATCCATGTCACAACGACCTCAGCTGGAATCCCCCAGACATAGAGCACGTGGGGGAGTAAAGAGAACGTCCTCCAGATCCACACCCAGATCATCCCACAGGGCCCACCCTGAATTAATCAAGTCTCTTCGGAGACTGCAGTGTGAATGTTTTAGAAATCCTGTTCCTCTTTGCAGTGTCCGTCTCCTAGAAGCTTACATTCCATTTCCCCACTGTACTTTCCCTGCCTGGAAGCGAATCCTCTTCTCTCTCACTGACTTACTCTAATTGTTAAAAGTTTTTTCTGCCCCAGCCTCCCTCTTTGTAAAAAGTACTTACAGTCTTGACCTAATATTTACCAGAGAGCCATTAACAGCATTTTGACATGCATGATACTTGCAAGGGAGGGGAGCTTGCATGGACGGTACCCAAAACAAACGATGTCTCTGATTTTTCTGAATTCATCATTATGAAAGACCGCTGGACAGAGTTTGACAGAGGATGTTGGCTCCTGCTTTCCATGAGCTGCCGTCTCCTCTGTATACTTTGGGTGAGATTTATAGCTCATGGGTTATTCTCTTTTTCTTTTTCAACCCAGTGTGTTTGTACATTATCATAGGTTCCTGTCTTAGTTCATAAAGGTAACTAGATATTCTCCCCCATCCCCCCCCCCCAAAAAAGTGAGTTTGATGAAAGCAAACTAAGGAGCTCTATTCTCTTCTCAGTGGGCCTGGCAGCATTAACATTAATGGGAGCTACGAGTGCATCAAGAAGCAAGTTCATCCCTGAGATGTAAGAGCTTCAGCCATTTGAAATTAGCCTTTGTGGGTCTCCTGAGTTCTGCAGCACCAGGGGCTAATTCTTATTCTTTTTCATCTTTCCCCTTTCTTCACTGGGCACTGACGCCTCATTATACGTGCTTCCTCCCATTCTGCAGAGCCCAGTCCCTGACTCTGGCCCAATCAGAGGCTTGTAAGCATCGTCCCCCGGATGTCCTAACGCTGGGTGGGGCAACGTGGTTAGGAGCTGGGGTTTCGATTTGTTCATCTGTTTATATAAGTCTTTATTTCCTTAACCAAATGTAGTTCCACCCAGAGAAAAAACATATGGAGACCTCCGTTCAATAGAGAAGGTACGGTCTAATCGTTTGAATCCCTTTCTGACTGCCAAGTTAGAGCTCTCTGCTTTTTCACTTCCTGTTTTAGCAACAGATCATGACGGTCCCTCCCAAACCAATGTTTGAAAGAGGTCTGAGAACCCAGGATGAGGAAGAAGTAAGTTCAAAGGCTGTCCAAGGTGAATAATATAAGTGTATTAATGAAAAGGAAAAGGATTACTTAAACTGCTTCCATCTGCCAACCCAGGTTTATCTTCCCAGAATTGCATATATCTGCTTAGAAAGTTAACTGCGCTTTTTGGTGTGTGTACAGAGTGACTAGATAATTCCACTTGTCTTGCCTGGAAGATGAATTTTTACGACAGTCCTCATCAACTCAGCATTGTTCCCAACTTTCACTGGCAAACCACCTCTCACAAGCTCACAAAATACATTTTTGTCCCCCCCCCTTTTTTTTTCATATTTTTGTGACAAGAAGGGGTTGTTTCTGGCCAAGGCCCACAATTAGAGATGCTCTTGAATAGCAGGAACAAAAACAAAAAGTGTGTATGATGCTATCCTTACGTCATATACAACTCTCTCGCTAATATTGGGGGAAAAAAGTTTTAAAATGAAACTCCTGATTATTTATGTTGATTGCCATGAAATAAGGGTTACGAGAGCAATGAAACCTGAAATACATTTCATTTCCTGTCTCTATAACCTCCCAACACGTTGCTGAAAAAGGAGACCTAACTTTTAGGTGTGTTACCATCCTAAACACAGTATCAAACTTAACTTCATTTGTTTACGAGGGTTAGTGACTCTGAAGCAGGATAACATTTTCTCCAAATAGTGGGCCACTGATTAGCAAGGAACTAGGAAAGGTGGCTGGGGGAAATGCTGAACTTCAGAGAGCAGCTCAGACGAGGGTTTTTCCTAAAGATTTTACCCAAGGAGTCAAGGCAACAGAATACAAGGGCAGCTTACACTTTTCTTCCAGTAGAGGATCACTCTCTTTATCTTCACCCTGGGTGCTCTCGAAGCCAAGAGTGAGAGATACGCGAAGACCCTTTTACATGAGGGAATTGAGCCCGTCTTCTGATGCCGGGCCTCACACCCTGGCCTCCTCCTGAGTCATTAGTGCACTTGACTGGGTGGTATTCTCGTAGTTGGGGGCAGCCCACAGACCTCCCTAAAAACACAGAGCTACCACTGCCCTGCAACACCAGGATTATTGTGAAAACTTAAATCATTACGAAATAACAGATACGAAAATGCTTTGCAAATTACCAATGGCAGGGTAGAGCGGTACTGGGAAAAGTCGTATGGTTATTACTTGATTCTAGAGACAAGATGAGCCAGACAGTCCACTCTGTGGTTGTGGTTTTTGCTTTTGGTTTTTTGTTTGTTTGGTTTTTTTGGGGTTTTTTTGCCTCTAAACACATGTGTGACAACACCTAAGTTTTGCATGTTTCACCAGGAGAGACACTATAAAGGGTGAGAGGGCGAGACAAGACACCTACTTGGGCGGAGTCTTAGACTAGAGGAACTAAATACAGAACCAGACGCGTGGTCTTCCCTCCAGAATCTCTAGACCCTCAGGAGTGCTAACTCCAACTCTCACGCCTCGTGGAGTCCTGGGTGTGTCCTCACAGCACGGCTTTCTTTCCTTGAGTACATGTTTTCCAGTCATTCCTGTGAGCTCGAAGTAGTTATCTATGAAAGTAAATCTCCGCTCCAGATGTGTACGGCCAACTTTTCTCTTGTAAAACCCGCATCATCATTAATGTTTTAGTGTTCAAGCCAAATTGGCTATATTGTATTGCTTTATTTTTTAATGAAAAACAGGATGATTGTTTTACTTTTTGTGAAAATTTATTTAAATTAGTTCATTTTGCTTAATGGAATCTATCAAAAAAAAGCTTTAAGAGAGAGGAAATCAATTAAAAATATGTGAAATGATCTCTTTAAAAAATTAATTTTGAATTATTGAATGAAATTAATTGAATTATTCTGACTGAATCGTAAGACTGGGCAGGGGGGCCTGCAGCCTCTTGGGGAAGTGACTGGATGCCTCGTGGGGGAGCCGCTAGACCCTATACGTAGACCCTATATGTAGACTCTTCATGGCCCCAGGTGCCATGTGGGGTCTCGGGGCCCCTGCATCCACGGCCTTGTGCGCCAGGATACTGCCCCCCTCCTCTGATGTGTCTGCTAGCCCTGGAAACCTGGGAGGCTGGCAGGGAGAGACAGTGGAGGTTGGTCTGAAAGCCCCTGCCTGGGAGGATGAACAGAGGGAAAAAAAATCACCTCTTGTGGAATCAGTGATGCCCCACTGTTCAGCTGCACGCACTCTCTCTCCGCTCACATTTGTGCTCAGAGTGGCTCAACACATCCAGCTGAGCCGCTTCGTTATCTCCGCCCACATTCTGCCTCCCCGACTCCTGGAAACCTGTTGTCTTTTCTACTCTCCGCTGGCACAGACACCGTTTTCACCTCTCCAATTACATCCACTTCCAAACAGATGTTCTGTGGCAAAGTTACAAAGCACTTACGTCACTTTTTTCAATTAATCAAATTCTCCCTTAGAGGGATTTTAGTTCATCTGGCTTTAAAAGATAATATTGCTGAAAAGTAAATACACTTGTTTTTTAAAAATCTTTTTATACCGTTTGTGGATTCAGAGTGTGCGGTGTGGAGGTCCTTTTAAGTGTGGTGTCTTATTTAAGGACAACTTTTACATTTTAGAAAAAGCAGTTTAAAATTAGAACATGTATCTGCTAAAGTCAGATGAAATTCTCTCCCCCTCCCCCAAAAGGAGGCGATTTGTGTTCTTCTATTCCTGTTTATCCCATAAAAACATGTTTATTTATCAGTCATGTTGAAATAGAAGAAATCAATAACCAACCTCCAGGAATAAATTTGTAGCCCAAGTAAAGCTGAAGAAAACACACAGAACAAAATTAATATTGGGGGCATTATAACTAACCAAGTTACATCTATAATAAAGTTTATTTTGGAATTAATTTTGAAATAAAAGCTAACATGGGGAAGTTCTAAGTTTTATTCACATATTCTATGTCCTAAAATGAGAAGTCTGAGGTTATTTTTCCACTCATTATTTTTAACAAGGTAGAATCACTGAAAAAAGACGTGCTGGGATTTCTTCCTCTTCCGCCTCCTTTCTTTTCCCTTTAATTACTTGTGAGAAAAACAAGGGGCATGAAAATCCCATCAACCTACAAAAACAGGTTTCTTAGAGCTTGCAGCTTTTATTTGTTGCATGTTTTATAATTCTTGATAGAGATACAGCAGCAATGTAAGGTAACTGAAAATTTAATTCTACATGTATTTTAATGAGTTACTACTGTGTTCCAGTCAGTGGGGATTTAAATGTGGACCAGACACAAGGCAGAGAGGTTGAGCAGCTAGCCCGAATGCACACCACTGTAAGAGGGGAGCAGGGGCCCAGTCAGACAGGCTGACTCTAGAGCATGTGCTTCTGGCCCTACAAATCCTGCCGCTCAGAGGAGAAGTCACCCTGAGGCCATTTAGAAACTCTGGAACTGTGTGAGATCCTCTGAGGACAGGTGAGCAATGACGTGCTGGGATCAGAGGTGAGCCTTCCCCACTCTCCTTTATTGCTGGGAAGACTGAGATCCTGAGAAATGAGTTTGTTCGGCTTTTTCCCTTGACTGCAAGTTGACCTTTCCAACCTCACATTCAGGATTCCCCTAATGTGAGCTCTGTGCCCTTCTCAGAGTGGACCGTTGGCTGCCTTCTGACCAGACTTGAAAACTTCTCTCCTTTTTCTGTTGGTCCCACATTCTGCTCACGTGTCAGCGCTGTCGTCCTGGTGCTCCACCTGCCCCCGTTCCTGTGCTCCAGCCCTGTCATGTTTGGTCAGTGGAACCCGCCCTGCCTCTGCTCCTTTGACTGGCCAGGTGTCTCTGCCTGGACCATCCCTCTTCCTTTTATCCATCGGGTTACTACTCCTCCTCCTCTTGTACCTGCTTCCATAAAGCCTTTTCTAACCCCCAGAGCCAGAATTCATGATTTACCTCTTTGTCAAGAAATCTATCCATCCTTCAAGCTCCAATTAAATCTATCTACTTTGTGAAGCCTTCTTTAACCTCAAGGCTTGCGAGTCTTTTCAGAACCTCAGTGCTACTGTGTGTGTATTTTTATGATGGTGTTTTTCTTATATGGTAATCACATGAGTGCTTGTCCTGTCACCTCTACCTGTCAGATTCTAAATTCCTTAAGGCTAGAAACACGTTCTCTCTCTCATAATAATTATCGCCTTGTAGGCTCTGGCTCTTGGTTTGTGATGCTTCCATGGAGTCCATGAAACTAAAGTATGCTAAGTTCTAAAAAAATTTTTTTAAAAAGCCTGGAAGGCTCAAGTTTATAAAATAGGAACTTTTCCACTGAATTTGTACCCATGCAAAAAATATATATATATTTTACAGTTGTTTCATGCATGTCATTGAGAGCTTCTTCAACCATTAGAAAGAAACTACTCAGGATCTGGTTGAAGAGCAACTGTTGAGTTAAGGCTCTTACTGAGTTAATAGTTCCTGACACCTTGTAGGGGCCCAAAAATATGTGCAGAAGTAATTAATTGCTGAATAGGCATGATAAAGCTGGATAGGGCTTTCTAAAGATAATTATGTTTGTGTTGTATGTGGGTGGGTAGAGATTAACATCCCCAGTACTGCCCTGAATCTCCTGTTGATATCCTGAGTGGCAACACGAAAAGAAGAAAGATGGGAGCCCTGGCGAGGTGAGGACGGCAGGACTGAGAGGTCAGGCCACTGCAGGCCTTGCGTCCACGCTTGTGTTTCAAGTAGAAATGCTCCCTGATTCAGAAACCATAGTCTTAGCTGCCTGGGGTTATGGATCTCAGCAGTTGAAAGCACTGTTGCCTATTTGAAGGTTAGAGTAAAATAGAAATAAAGAATTCGAGCCATTATCTAGTTATTCAGCCCTCAAACCCCAAATGTCAATTTAAAGAACAGAGTCTTACAATTTAAGTTATTTAAAATAAGAAAATCTTTTCCAAATTCAGTCATTCAAAACATATTTTGAGTACCTATTTAGTTAAGAATCACAAGACTACAAAGGTGACTATTTCTTTGTCCAGATTCCTGACAAATTTACTATTTCATACATTCCAAAAATTATTACAGTGCAAAGCAAAAAGTGAGAAGCAACAAGAGGATCATAGGGGAAAACGAACCATGAAAGTTGTGAGGAGATGGGGATACAATGGAGAATTCACAGAAGAGGGTGCACTAAGACGGGGCCTTGACGGATGGGTAGGAGTTCAATAACTAGAGCTGGTAAAAAGCCATTCTAGGTAAAGGGAACATTAGATAAAATGGGTACCAAGATGACAAAGGGCAATAAATAACTGACTGCGGCTCAACAGTTAGGTTTGTGCTGGGCAGTAAGCAATATACATTGGGACCTGATTTCAGAGCACTGTCAATTCTAGCCAGTGAGTTGATACTTTATCTGGCAACAGAAAGTCACTGCATGTTTTTAAGGAGGAATGGCGTAAATTTGGTAATACTAAGAGAAGTTCAATTTGGCTGTGGCACAGAGGATGGATTGTAAGAGAGAGACGAGGGGCAGGAAGATTGAGGAGCTGTTAACAGTCGTGTTTGTAGAAGCAGAAGGTCAGGAGTGGAGCAAGGGCAGTGGGCTTGGGAAGGGATTAAGAAGGAGTGATCAAGGGCTTGGTTACTGATTTGCTATTGGAGAGGGAACTCAAAGCTCATCTCAAGTGTCAATTCTAGTGACTCTGCCCTGGAAAGTACAGGTACCATTAACAAAAATATGAGCAGATTTTCATTTTAATTCTGATTTAATTTTTTGAATGCCGGTACTGGAGATAGAACCCAGGACCTCGTACATGCTAAGTACGGGCTGTACCACTGAGTTATCACCCCCCAACCCTGATTTAATTTTATCAGTCGATTACTTACCTTTGTGCCCTTTTGTGATAGTTTTTGAATAATGTCCAAAAGTAGCACAGATCAACTTTCTTATTAGCTGGGGACCTAGTGCCGTATTTAGAAATTGAACCAACAAAATGAGAACTAAGAACCCAGGGTACTTGCTGAGTATCCCCATAACCATACATCCTGTCTGTATCGTCAGTGTCTGCTCTATACACACCTAGCTTAACTTGATTTACTAAACTGTGATCTTAAAGAAAAAAGAAAACACGAGAGGCAGAAGTGTTGCTATTTTATGGTGGTACTTTCCTTTGATTTATGGTACTTGCCAAGGGAGTTCTGCTCCTGGGGCACCAGTTCTCAGTGCGCCCCCAGGACGCCCCTTCTCCCTCCGCAAGGCGGCCACAGCGCAAGTGGATTCGGTGTCAGTTCTTCCACTGCTCTTTTTGCCAGTTTTTCCCATCCCTTAACTCAGCCTCCTGGGATGAAGAGATTGGCTATTTTCTGTGGCTTATTTACTCCTTGACGCTTTTCTTAAGCCTGCCAAGTCTGAGGCCAGTGGTGGTCCTGACTTCGTAAGGTGGACAACTGGTCTGCTGGGAGCTGACAGAGGGTGCCCAGCCCCCGCCAGATGAGGTGTTTTATATGAATTTATGAAACAGTTATACTACCTGCTCATTCCAAAAGCTGTTCTTGACGTTTCCTTTATTGGCGAATGAGTCTGTGTTTACCTATGGCCACTGGCTGATGTCAGGGGCATGGTGACACCCTGCAGAGCGAGTGCTATGGAAAGGCTAAGGATGGGGGAGGAGGGGGAAGGTGAGATCACGAATCCAGAGCACTTCCAAGCTTGGCAGTCATCAGACTTGGAAATCACACTTTCCCTGTTCCTTCTGGCCTCACAGAAAGCAAGTGGCCGAGGCGTTGCACACTGTGACGTGCTGCCCTGGTGCGGAGGGAGGGCCCGTGCTTTCTGTCGGAGTCTCGCTCTCAGCAGAGAGGCTGAGGCTCGAGCAACTCTTTAAACTGGAACTATTTTTGTTCAGAAATGTGACATGATTTGCTGGTGGTGACAACTGACTTGACAATGACCAGTGATTTAGGTCTACCTCTAATAAGCGAATTAATCTGAGCTAAAACATAGTGATCTGTCATGTTTAGAGATACCTCAACATCTGGCAGACTTGTCCTCTGTCAGCCTAGTTTGTCCTGTGCAAATCTTCTGTCAAGTGAGGAAAAGAACTGTGGGGAGAAAATTACATGGCAGTTTTAGAGTTAGTGATGAATTTTTCTCCCCACATACCAGCTGTGCCAGCGACACTATTTTTCATGGCATTAATCAAATATCTTGCCTGCAGCGCCTTCACTTTCCCAAAGGCTAAAAGATGAATCTGTCAAAAAATTTCACTGGGATTTGCCAACAGCTTTTCTCAGCTCAAATACTAGTCCAGGCACCTTAGAAGTTTGAGTAAGGCTTTTAGGGCTAGCCTTGGGGAGTTAAAAGCTGTATAGGGTAATTTTCCTTTACACTAAACAAACAAACAAAAAAAATCAAAGTCCCCATTGCAACCAGCATAATCAAGTTCTCAAGTCTGGGAAAGGGCCAAACACTCGAGCTTTATTAATGTATTCCATTTACTGACTCATAGCAAAGTACTTATTTTTAGTTGGAATTTTGAAATTAGCAAGGTACGAGAGCAATTGAAGGCCATACAATGGACTCATTGCTTGCTCCTCGGGGGAGAGAATCTCAGATAGGAAGAAATTTAGAAAAAAGCAAAACAAAACAAAAACACACCCAACTTCCCACAGATGTGCTGCCCACAGCTTAAAGTATTGACTGAGATTAAATTCTGTGCAGGTTTTACCACCTGTGGTCTTTGTTATATCTCTCCTGCTTCCAAAATAAATCCAGCACAATTGCTTTGCACCCTCCAGAAGCAGTGTTCTTTCCTGTTCTTTTTCAAAATTAACAGATATTTCAGAGTAACCACTGATGATCCTGATATTTGCTGTGAATGACTGGGTAGGAAGTCATGTTACACTAACCTGAAGTGTGTATAATTATTGGGTAATGGGCTGTCAAATTAGACATCTCAGTAAGAGTGATTTTGACAGTATCTTCTCTTCCCTGTTGACTGTTGCTTACAAGGAAGACCATTCTTTGATACCTTAAATGGCAAAGAAGGGTCTCTAAGAGTCTTTGCTATTTAACTTCCCAGGCGAAAAAAAACTTAAGATTACTAAACAGTTGAAGACAAACTGGGTGACATTTCTATCTCTCCGCTAGTAATTCAAAGTGTTACTCAGTGGTGGTGGTTGAGCACGGTAACTTTGGGGTCTAGTCCAGTGCACGGGACAAAGCAGATATTCACCAAATGTTTGTGGAACAAACTAAATCCTTGGATCAACTACAAAAAAAAAAAAAAAAAGAAAGAAAAGAAAAGAAAAAGAAGAAGAAGGTTTGAACAATGAATTTTCTTTTTAAACCATTCTGAACAGACAAGTGTCAATCTTGTTCTGTACGTTTCAGGATATCTGCTCTAAGCCGACCCTAGAGTCCCAGCCTAGATACTTGATAGTGATAAAATGGTTTCCTACTATTAAAATTGGTTCATTTACCTGGTTCATAGAAACTGGTTACTGGCGGGACCAAGAAATGCAAAGTCACTTTTCTAGCGAGTGCAACTTGGATTCGTAATCAAACAAATCAGACTTTCCACAGTTGAAGAAGCAAAGGTCATGGGATGGTAGGGCTTGAGTAAGGTCTTAAAGGTGTAGAAAGGGAGGTGGGGAGATCCTGTCAGTCATGGGTGTAGGACAAGGCATTGTTTCTCTAGTCCACTGGATTTCTTGGTTTTTAAAAAATAAGTGGTATCTGAAACCTAAGCTCAGTGTCTTTTGTGACTGTGGAAACTGCGAATGTTCGTACTAACCTTTATAGATACCATTCCTTCGACTCAGATTTCAGGCTTTCTCTGAGAATGAGGTTCTCTGGCTTCTTTGAATCAGGGACACTATCTCCATCTATCATATGAAGTTTCTAATATTTATATGACTTTTTGCTTGCCACCTGTAGAGAAGTGTATGAGGTATAATTTAAAATTTACTATGAAATACAAAGCCTATTACAGTATACCTCTACCTATAGGGTTGGATAATATTTGCAAAAACTCATTATCGGAAGCATTTCTCTGATAGAATAGAATAGGTTAGCCTGTTACCACTTGTCTCTGAGTGTGCTCTTAACTTACATGAAATGAGACAAGGCTGAGATGATTAAGAAAAAAACCAAAGGGTACCTTGAATGGATGCACTTTAGTGCTATAAAGCAGTTTTCTTTGAATAATGGAAAGTTAAGAAAGTTTCACTGGTTCAGACAAGGATGTTATATGAAGGTAAATTTTGGAGCCTTCTGTGTGTGTGAGTGTGTGCGTGGATGCGCACGTGCATGCTTGCACTTTTAGAAAGCTCACACACCAGCAGGGACGTTATTTAGCTTGCAACAATGAAATAGAGCTGAAGAGGATGTCATTTTAAATGCATTCTTGGATACCCAAAAAAGGTATATTGTTTGGAAGGACTTTGATACCAGTATATTTTACAGTTTGACAACTTGGAACTTTGTAAACTGGCAATTGGGTATAGACGAAGGTATCCATTTATCTCATATATGTCTTGTTGAGGCAAAGCTGTCAGAAGAAATCTTATCACATGGTGCCCCATTTGTTTTCTGTCGTGATTTATGATGGTTTTGAAAAGGTCTTGTGATCCCATAGGCTGCCACGATTCTCTGACTTTTCTCTGTCAATGGATCAGATTTTTGACATTTTCTGAGAGCATTCAGAAAAGATTTGATAAATCAGCTTGTGGTGTTTATTTTAATTGATCTGAGGCCCATTCCTTCAAGAATTCATCAGCTACAGTGACAGGGTCTGGATATGCCACAGTGGAATGGAGGAACTGGGCTGGCCATGCTTCTGTAGTGATGATAGAGATATTTTGTTGAAAGTTTATGTGCACCGACGAGAAGATGTCATAACTAATTTAGTATGTTGTAAATCTCTTGACACAGATTCTAATTCATAAATCTCATCCATCACATGTGATTCATGAAACGATAGACAACCTTTGATGAGAAGTTACTTTTGTCTGTGTTCCAAGTTCCTTACATTTTTCCTTATTCAAAAATAAATCATTCCAGAACAACAGAATTCTATTATGAAAATGGAATTGTAGAGGTCCTTCGTTCTTTCACTTCTGTTCTCACACCCATAAAAAGGAAAACTCTCTCTTTGAAAATAAGGGTCTGTTTCTAAGCGTTGCGTGTATGTGTGCGTGAGGACATTATGTGAATATAGAAAGAGACTGATTTCAAAGAAATGGCAGAGATGAATGGTAACTATTTTCCTAGAATAAAATGATTTTAGATAGGACAGAGTATGTGAATAAGACTTAGAGTATTCCTCATTAAGTTTTATTTCAAAATTAATTTTTAAAAGTCAACATTATCATATACGTAACTTGGTCAGTTGTAACGCCCCAGATATTTATTTTATTCAGTGAGTTTTCCTAAATTTACTTGGGCTATGAACTTATCCCTACAGGTTGGCATTATTGCTTTATTCCTTTTCAACTTGACAGACAGGCAGTCATTCTTCTCAGAGAGTCAACTATCTAACAAAGGAAAGCTCGAAAGTGGTTGGGACACGCAATCTTAGTTAACAGAATGATTTTTCCTATTTTTCTGAGCAATCTAAAGCCAGCATGAGGTGATATATCTGTCATCCACCTAGCCTGCTAGAAAGGTAATAAATCTGATCAGATGTGAGAAAGCTTTACCATTAACAAAAGACATATGTATACAGTTTTATTTACAAATTTGTCATTTAGATGATTATGGCAACCAGAACTATGCTAGTGCCTGTGGCCTGTGTAAAAGTTATTTAAAGACAAGATGCTGCCTTTAAGAACTTTCCAACTATGTGAAATGGTGGGGTTGAAATAAGTAACACATCAGGTGGTAAGGATCAAGAGGTGGCTATGGAACTATAAAAAAGAGAAAAATGAAGTCATATTTATGGACCTTGAAAAATGCCCTGCGTTAGGGACAAGTATCATGGAGGAAATAGAACTTAAGTTTGGGCTTGAAGGAAGAGTTAGACATGATATTACAGCATCCAAATACTGTCAAAAATGCTCTTTTTCACCAGCAAAAAGATAGGGACATCAGAGTGTTTGTGTAAAATCACATTAGCTGAGCCTGAAGTCTAGGATTTTTTTTTCCTGTCTAGTTGACAATAGTCCACATACCTTGAATCATTGAGTGTACATTTTTTAAATGGATTGTTCATGATAATAAGAGACATAATATAAATCCATTTAAATCTTAGAATAGAAGAATCTAATTTTATTTAATGATCTCCCTACCCCATCTTCATAAAATTTCTTATATAAATAGCTAGTAAGTTCTGGAATTGGCTAATATGCATTTTCCTAATTATCTTTCTCTTCTGATGGATGTGGTGGCAAGCAATAGATTACTTAAAAGTGAGCACAGAGCAGTCAGAGAATAAGAAATGAAGGGCCTGGATAACTCACAAATTAGAAAGATACCCCTTTCCCTATCAAAAGCGAAATAAGCAAATTCCAAGGGATAAAACCAGCCAAAGAAGAAAAAGGCAGAAGTAAATGGAATCGCAACACACAAGTCCTCTCCTCTTGAAGTGCTCAAGTTTTAGAAACGAAGAAACTCCAAGAGGGAAAAGGTCGCTCCGAAAGACCACACAGTGCAAATGCCGTTATCTGTAATGGAGGGTAATTTGAAATAAACTCCTGCTCCGAGCTCATAATGAGGGGGAAAAGAAACAAAGAGCCAGAAAGGTCCAATGTCAGAATTCAAAACAGGTACATTTTAATGACTCTGAAAGGCACAATGACCAGTCACCACTCGCCTGAGCCAGAAATGATGCAAAGTGCCAGTCTGTCCGCTTTACCTCCGCTCTCTCCCCACATGTCTTGCTCCTGATCTTCAAGACCACTGCTCTCTGCCTCAGAACTCTCCGGACTACCAGCGAGTTCCAACAGAGTAGAAATAAACACAAGTCAGATACAAGAGATCAAATAAACTCTACTAGGTCTGGAATTGGGAAGCATCTATAAAGTGGAAACGTAGAAAGAAGATTTCTTTATAGCTAACGTGAAAGATGAACTCTCAGAAAAAAAGCCATTTTACTGAAAGCACCAGGAACATCTACTGTAATCTTTAATAGCTCTCTGCCGTGCCAAGATGATGAAGTTAGTAGTACCCTCATACTTCAGGCAGCCATGTATGATTTTGTTCTTTACTTGACTGCCTGCCAATTTAATCAATTGATAATGAACTTGATGCTTCACTTGCAAGAAAATTAAAAAGAAACACTAAAAGGATCAAACAGTCAGATTCTACAGAACAGATTTGACAGATCTTTAAACATCGATCCTTCCTCAAAGATACAAATAATATGAATGTGGTTGTAGCATTAATCAACATTTCAGATCCCATTGAGTTTGCTCCAGCATTGGCTGTAGTTATTTACATCCAGATTGCAACTCAGGAAATGTATTGAGACGCAAATGCGTTGCATTTGGTTTATCTGTTCACCGTTTCTACAAACTTTGTCAAATTGTGTAAGGCTTTGATGTCTCAAGCTGTTCCATTTTCAGAGTTGAGAGCAAAAATGAAAAGACAGGAAGTTGTTGTGAGGAGGAACTCTGCAGAGTTTTGTTTTTTTATCAGCCAGAACTGTACAAATAATCCTACTTACCTGGCACCTACCGCCATGCTAGGTACAGCTGGTAAACAGAAAAGAGGGATTGGAGAGAGCTGCTGTATTTTTGGACCTTAAGTTCTAATTAGGAGGAAAGAACATCAAGACCGACGTGACACTTAGAGGTTCTATAAACAGTTCTAAAAGTGCCCGGCCAGACTGGGCTGTGAATTCGGAAAGGGAGGCGAGACTAGTCAAGGAAGACTTTGTGGGGAGGATCTGATCCATTTAATTACAAACTAAATAAAAGTAAATGTAGGAAGTCCAACTTTCTGCTGAAAATACTGGTCATAAAAAAGAGTGGAGAAATTCAGATCAGCCTACAAGCAGAATGGAGAGTGGACAGTATTTTTCCAGCAAAGCTTCGAATTCTGGTACTACCATTACTGCCACCCCTAACTCCCATTCTGTTCCTCTTGCAGTTGAAGTTAATGGAAAAACTTAGGCCAAAACAACCCTGGATGCATACTTGACCTCTGTTTTTATCACACTCCACAGAGAACACATCAGCATTTGGACACACCTTCAAAATACACCCCAAATCTGATGACTTCTCTCCCTTTCCCAGCTACCACTGTGGTCCAAGCTTCATCACCCATCTCTGGACCTCTCCAGTGACCCCGAAACTGCCGGTCTCTTGCCTCATAACCCATTAGCCTCAAAGCCCTGTTCAAACATAAATCAGATCACATTACTTTGCTTCATACTCTCCAAAGACTTCCCATCCCCAAATCATTAAAATCCCTTTGCGGTCCATTGTGACTTGCCACTGTCCCCTCCCCACACACCTTTTATTTCTCTGATTTTTCTCTCCTACTGTCTCCCCATCTCTCACTTCATTCCAGTTCTCCTGCCTGTTTATCAGGCTCCACACTCTCAGGACCCTTGTTGTACAGAAGTTCTTGTGCCTGGCACACAGTGAGGCCACACAAACCGAAATACCAGAGTTTGGAGCAGAGAAAGGTTTATTGCAGGGCCAAGCAAGGAGAACAGGTGGTTCTCGAAAAATTCGAACTTTCTGATGGTTTTGGGGGAAAAGTTTTTATAGGCAAAATTCAGAGTGAGGGCTGCAAGGTGTGTGTCTTTCTCCTAATTGGCTGGTAGTGAGGTAACAGGGTGGTGTTCTAAGGATCTTGTACTCAGCATGAAGTTGCCATCCTCCTCCTGGGTGGGGCCTTAGTTCCTGCAGAAAAACTCAGAGAGATTGTTATATGTATTCCTTGAGGAGGAACCAGGATCCTGCCTCAAGGCTGCACATTGTTTCTTGACTGTTCCTCTATTGTCTCTGCATCCCCTCCCTTCCCTGATTGGCAACTGTTTGAATCTGTCCTTGGAACTCATGGAAGGTCAAGGAGGCTGAATGAAATCTATTTCCTACAACAAGAAATGGGGGACAGAAAGGATCTGTACCAGGGAGGACCCCACAGGGTTCTGCTTGGCTTCACTTGCACTTGTGTTTGTTCTTCCTGGAACATTCTTCCTAGATACCTACCTGGCTGTTCCTTTATCTCCTTTGAGTCTGTTTAAACTTCATGTGTTCCATGGGGCTTCTCCAACTACCGTATTTAAAATTGCAAACCTCCCTCTCCATGCTCCCTGGCACAACAAACCCTTTACCAACTTTATTTTTTCCCTAAGTACATAACATCCGCCAGCATGCCATATAATTTAGTTATTGCTTTTGTTTATTCTCGGTCATCCACCCTCCAGAGGTCAGGATCCTTTATCTGTTTTGTTCCCTAAGATATCCCATCACCTAGAATAGCATGTGGCACATCTTAGATGCTCAATAATGTCTATGGAATGTATGGACTGTGGAGGAAGAATCAAGAACATCACAGCAAATGAGGGCATTGGCCTGAACTTGATTGTTGCCTTTTGGTTTAGGGCACAGGTTTCTAACCTGGGATCCAGGAGTTGGGTTTAGGGAACTTCTGAATCCCTGAAATTGATACAAAATTTTGTGTTCCTCTGTTTTTTTAATGATTGGAGGTGTTGCAGGAGAAGATGGAGCAAGGAATTGGTCGCGTCCCAGGTAGTAGGCAAATTCCTGATTTGGGCCACCAAGTGAGGGTTCTTGGCTTCGTGCAGGAGAGAACACAAGAGTGAGCCAAAGTGAAGTGAGAGCAAGTTTATTTAGAGAGATACACATTCTACAGGCAGAGTGCAGTTTGTCTCAGGAGGGGTGTGAGGCTTTTGGATTTTATGGGCTGGGTAATTTCATACCCTAACAAGCAGAAGGATTATTCCAAGTATTTTGAGGAGGGGGCAGGGATTTTCAGGAATCAGGCTACCACCCACTGTGTGGGCTTTGGTCGACCTCAGAACTGTCATGGCACCTGTGGGTGTGTCATCTAGCATGCGAATGTGTTACAGTGAGTGTGGGGTGAGGATCAAGGTCCACTGGAAGGCAGTCTTCCACCCTCCTGGGCCTAGCTGGTCCTAACCAGTTATTGCAGTATCAACAGCTATGTCGTTCTTTGAAAGGTTGTGCCCTGTCCCCCTTCACTTCTGTCTCAGAGGTGAGGGGTTTTTGTTGTTGTTGTAGCATTTATAAGATTTTCAAAAGTCCTCAACATAGAAAATAAAGAGAATCACTGGTTTAGAATATTCCATAGCACTTGAGAAGAAGTATATAGTTTTCATTTTATTAGAGTATTATTTTATTTTAAATCTGGGGAAACTGATAGTCAAAAAAAGAATTTGAAGTTGTATTTTCACAAGTCCAAAACAACCTTCTAATTTGGTTAAGTATGTTACTGTCAGTTTGAATGGAAGGGCCAGATGTCAAAACCAGTCAGCCCAGCAGAGGCCCGTAAGAGCAATTCCTTTGAATTCCCTCAGCGTTTGTACATGTGGTTTGTACACTCTCTTGTCAATTTGTCACCTTGAAACTACTTTCTGCCTATTTCATGCATGTATGTGTGCACAGAATAGGTATTTAATTGTTTATTAAATAAATTAGTATTGAATGAAGTCATAACTGGGATAACTACCTAAGGTATTATATTAAGTTAGTGGTAAAATCCATATTGTTTGATTTCCAATCCAGTGTTTTTTCTGTTTGACTGTGTAGGGCCTTAGTGCAAGATGACCTTTTATATAATTGGAAACGTAAATAACGTATCAAGAACTCTCCCACTGTAATCTTGGTCTTACTGGGGGCCTAATTGGTGACCTTGGCACTGGCTCTGCCTTGATGACTTAAATTTCAAAATGGGAATAATATGTTTATTATTTTCCATTCTTTAAATCTTGTTGTTGGTCTTGACAAATTAAAAATATAAAGTGTAGATCTGCCTAAACTTGTCCCAACCAGCTTGTTTTAATTTCTGAGCATGAAACTGTAGGCATAAACATGATAGGTGAGATCACTCTTCAGTGTAGCCAACATACAGGAGCTTCTGATACAATAGGGAAAAGTCTTTACTGTAAGGGAGCTGCTCCCTGGTCCACTTGTGATAAGTAAGGACGAATTCCTTGGAAGAAGCTGTGGGATGGCTGGGGCTGGTTAAATATACAGAAGTGAATTAGTGAAATTTCTCTATACTGGCTTGTTTTTGGTGAACCACCTGTATCTAGCAGGGTAGGTAGCAAAGCAGGTGTTAGGACAAGCTTTGCCTGAAGATACTAGCTCTTGCTATCTGGCATCATTCCAAAGGCACAATGAAATAAGCTAGTAGATATGTTGTCAAAGAGACTGATGCATAAACTATTTTGAAATTTCCTCTGATTAATTATATAGGCACCGTAGTTCACCAAAGGCACTGCTTGGAGTTGGGGGAACCAGACATTAACTCTGTGTCTCCAAAGAATGATGATAATGTTCTAGGATAAACATTAGGGATAAATGAGATTTTAAAAGGGAAATAATAAAGCAATATGGGAATTAGTGATTTTTCAATACATCAAAAATTGAAAGGCTACTGGCATCACTTACACAAATAAACTTCCTTTTCCTGCTTTTTTCTATCTTCCATCTGTGGGCTTACAGATTTGTGAGAGAGTGATAGGATCTTAAATGTTTAATCAGTGATAAAACAGAATCTTCAAAGAGAAATTAATGGCCAAGATCACTTGGCTGGGTATTAGCGAACTAACACTACCAGCTAGGACTTCTGACTTCTCCCTCCTTCCTCTCTGCATTTATACGTTTATATCAGGGCTTTTCTCACAGTTCTTTCTCCCACATCCTTTGTGTGTGAGAGACAGAGGGAGAAAGAGACGATGAGAATGAATATGAATCTGTAATCATCTAATAAGTACATTAAAATTTGTTATTCATCTTACTGAAAGTAATAGTTGTATAGAATTTACTTTTGGAAGGGAAACTGTATACAGTTACAATATGGAATTCCAGAAGTAGTCACTGTATTTCCCAAAATTTACCTGCCTTTTTCAGATGATAAGTAAATATCTCAAATTTTGAATATATGAAAAACAGTGCTTCTTATACAAGATCTTATACAAGACTTAAAAATTCTCCAGTGATGTATGTATACCTCCCACTGTATTTGAGGCAATTAATACTTAACACTGTTAGCAATCTTCCTTGGCATGAGTATTAAATGTAGATTATTGGGCCATCATTAACTTACTGGGAATGATAGAGTCAAGGAATTATAGGATGAAAACTGCATTATTATGACTAGTAATACTCTTCATTCATTAACAAGTGTCTGTTGATCAGCAACTATGTGACAGGCAACGTTCAAGGTGCTGAGGTTACACCAGTGAACAAAGCAAAGCCTTCTGCCTTCCTGGAGTTTACATTCCAGTGAAGGGAAATAGACAATGAACAGAAGATGCAGTCAAACCGGTCAGTTATATGTAGTTAAGGTTGTAAGTGCAGAGGGGGGAGAAAATGAAAAGTAAACAGGTGAAGAGGGATTGGGTATGGGAGTGAGGCTTCCAGTACTAATGTTTGTTAACCGTAAAATATTGTGCTTATTTCCTGAAATTAAATCTTCTATAATATTAACATTTCCCCCAAGCCAGAGGCAAAAGCATCAAAAGAATTAGAGAATGTATGATATATATACATATTCTTGTCACATGCATAGTCAATAGCCTGTGTGAATTATTATTCAGAGAGGCTAGAAAGAAATTAGGCAGTATGAAAGAATAAAATTTGTGTCAAGTAGCAGTTTTAATAAACATTTTAAACAAGATCCATAGAAATCCATGCAGAGTTCTTCACAGCAATATTGGGGAAACGGAACCAAGACAACAAACGTGAGACCCTGCTGAAGATCCTCCCGTCCTGCACAAATAAAAGTTTTGTTTTTTTTTTTATTCCCTGATGAAACCAATGCCCTCATCACTGTTTAGCTTTTACTTTGTGAAATCCAAGAACCTTGGCAATTTTGGTTCCAGTTAAAATATTCTTAACCATTTCTAGATCAGAGCGCACCTGAGAAAAGAAGTCAAATGGACAGTTTAGAAAGAAAGGTAATCAGTGATCTGTCCTGTCACATGACTCAGTTCTGTCCGTGCGTACACCCAAGTGCAGGTCGTCAGATGACGGCTAAGCATGACTTCTCAGCAGGGATCCAATACTGTGTCCCTCTGAGGACAACAGCACCTTTATTCAAGGTAGACAGCTTATTGTCTCCATCTTCAACGGTTTTCACTCCCATAACTGCACAATTTCCTGCAGACATCAACAAAAAAAAAGGAGGGGGGGAGTAAAGTAAAAAAAATTAGAAAAATATTTATTTGTAGACAGTAGTGTTAACGAATATATCACTGCCTGTGTTCCAAAACAAATTCCTTTTCACAGCACCTTGGAAACAAAGCACATCTGGTTGCGCTTCATAGGGCGTCCACAGTAATTGTGATGAAATAGCCACTGAATAGTTTTCCTTTTGACAGCGATGCCCAAACCACCGTGTAAATGAATATTCAGGAACATGCTTTACCAGTAGTGTTGATACTGGTCATGAGAGTCTTAGCCCAAGGGTGCAAAAATAGTGAACAAAATTCCTTGACCATACCAGACGTGGGTGACTTTAAAATTCAAACTTCGGAAATACAATCGGCCTCTCTGCCATAAATTCTGTATCATAGGTTTTCTCTAACGAGTGGTGTTATGAAATGAATGGAAAAATTAGTTTATCTCATCTGTCTTAAAGTTTAACTCATCTTTAAATTTTCAGTAAGATTTCTTGTTTGTTATGAAGAGCTGGTTATAAGCACTCAAGAGGCATACAGCTCAGATTTTTAATAGGATATTTAGGATTCCAAGATCTATCAAAATGGTCTTCTCCAGTGGATATTCGGCATGTCAGATATTCAGTATGCCAGAACACAGGTTGGAGAACTGTGAAGGAAATTTAAAGTCAGTGAAGAAGGTAGCATTCTGGGGCTTCGGGGAGTACAAAGATAATTGTGGATCAATTGTGCCAGACAATTTGAAGCAACTTAAGACTGCTGTCAGTACTTTAATTGTTTCTGCTGCAGAGTTTGAAAGAGCATTTAGTTCAATGAATGATGTGTTAACACCTAGTTGCGATGCTCTGTCCATTAGTTGCATATCATCTTTGTCTTTTGATTAAGCTGGTTGGTCCACTGTTCCACATGCTTAAGCCTAAAGATTATGTCAAGAAGTGGCTTGTTAAGTGGCGGCTTGAAAGCCGGAAATTGCAGAAATGTGACAAGAGAAGCTCTCGGCTCTTCTGTCTTTACTTTTATTTTATTTGAAGAGTGAACTGTTTCCCCTCCTTAAGCCTGGGCTCCTGGGCATTGAGAGAGCAAAAAAACTATACCATTTTCTCATGTAATGAAATAGGGTAAAACAAGATCATGTCAGTCCTAAGTTAGGTAACTTTTTCACTTTTGGAAAATCAATAATACCTCCCTGATGAACACCCAATGCGTAGCTGGTGGAAGACTCTGTGGATCACTCTCAGGAATTATTAAGGGTCTCCTTGAGTCTATCAGCTATAGGACTAAAAGGAATACACCTCGAAACAAGAGAAATGGGAAGTAAGTGAGGATCATCGTCAGAACTGCCCTTTCACATTAAACTCTTTGTCTAACAAGAGAGCTCAGCTATCTCTTAGTTTGGTGCCTGCACTTTAAACAGAGCTTTGTTCTGGGTCCCTGGGTAGCCTTTCCTGCAGTGTGGATGTGAACTTGGGAAACTTACGGACTGCAGAAGCAAATGCATTTGTCTTATGATAGCAATGGGGCTTGTACTCCTCAACAGTTTATTTTCAAACACATTCTCCCTAGTCTCATAAATTCCCATTTTCTCCAGAGGCAAGATTCTGAGAAACTCACCATTCAATTATTACTACTTCTCCTTGTCCAACATTTAAAAGAGCAGCATTTTAGACACATCTTCTTTTGTGTGTGTGTGTGTGTGTGTGTGTGTGTGTGTGTGTGTGTGTGTGTGTGTGTTTTCCCCCCACCAGTTTTCATACCTTTTTTGTTCCAGCAATAGACCTGAAAACTTACATCATGGGAGTCAGTAGCTTGTGACTTCAAACAACAGGCATTCAAATTCAGGTGATGATAGATAGCTCATGATTAAAATCTCTCTCTTTTCTTTGTGCAATGAGCCAGCAAGATTCTTGGAGAGCATTTAAACTCTAATGCTATCATACTTCAACATTCTTCTCCAGATCCTTCACATTCACAATTTCTCAAGAGAGTGTATTAGCTGTCCAAATTCTCATCAGTGCCCTTGTGTTCAGCTGTAACCTTGAACTGTGCCTGGCCTTTCTTTACTCCTTTCCAAGACATGCTCCTGGAGTTACTATTCATTTCCCCTCCCCACGTATATATCCGCTGAGAAAAGGCACCACTTGGACCATTGCCAGTTTTGAGTTTAAATACTTTTCACTTGAAAGTCTGCAGGATTTTGATCTGACTGGTACAGATAATTTGAGGGGGGTCTCTCGTGCACAACTTGGGGAGTAGCTTCGTCTTCTTGATGGTAAGTTGCTCAGAGTAAAGGAAGAAAAGAGCGTTTCAGTTACTGAATATTTAATTCTGGACAGCAGTTTAATCAGGACTGGGATTTGGGCAATGGCTCCAGCCCCCTCCTAACTTAGTACCGTTTCAGTTCTTAGTATTCCTTAATTATCCCACTGAGATGTTTGAGAAGCAACTAGTAGTAAATGAACTTGGCAAATCAGCTATTACCCAAGTAATGAAATACAAATACATATGTTTGACAATTCTGCAGGGAAATTTTTTAAGCCAGGATTCTCAGTGGATTGTATTGGCCAAGAGAGGGAAAAAACAGGTGTTGTTATCAAACCATATCTACAAACAATTTGACAGGAGTTTTAAAATAATGCACAGATTTTCTTGCCATGAATTCCAAACATGTCAATTAACCTATGGAGAATCCTGATTGTCAAATAGTGAATCAATAGACGCCCCACAGGACAGAGAAGGGAGGGCCCGCTGTGACGTAGGGTTAAATATTCAAGGCTTTCTCCCAAACAGTATATCTAAGGACGCGTATCAACCTCACATCTAACCTCAAACAAAGCAGAGATCAGCTCTACTGAGAAAATTGATTTTATTCAACAGTAAGGCAAGGGAAATTAGTAAATTCAATATTTGTAGAAAGAAAATAAGCGAAGCCAGCTATTCCTGGTGGTCTGAGGCTGTTCTTTGTTTTGGTAATTATGCCTTTATGTTTTAGGGCTCTTATTTACATTTTCAGAAGGGCTTGAAATAGTTCATGCATCGCGCGTCCCCCAGAGCATCCAGGTTCCTCCACGGCGTAACAATAAAGTTGTCCCTGGACCAATACAAATTGAAAACGAATCCTAACTTGACGGAAAGTGCTGCTTTGCTCCCCTCATTGTCTGGAGCTGTTTTAGAGCTGAATCACAAACTAACGATCTCCACTGCAGCCAGGTCCTTGGTGTGATCGCATCTCATTGTAGCGGAGCCCACATTTACATAATGTGTAGTCTAAAATACCTTTGAGTTCAAGAATAAAACTATGGGAAATAATTTTATCCCAGTTTCCGTGCACCTGGATAGTAAAGCACAGGCAGAAATACAGCAACGGGGTGAATTTACTAATGTTTGCTATTGGATGGTAAGCCATTCTAAAGCTATGAAAGCCTTCCAAACCCCACAGGTCTCCATTTTGCCATTAGCCGGACCAGTTTAAACATTCTGCTGCAAGAAATATTGACAGGTCAAGCACAGCTGGGAAGAGCACGTGTCCCAGTGGCCTTTACACTGACAGTTTCTCCCACATTAAAGAGTTAACTAGCAGCCAACCAGCTCGGAGTGGGAGCTAATGAATGAAATGGAGATTGATATAGACTCTCTTTGGAGGTGCATCGATCTGTATCTTGTGAACTCAGCTTAGGAATTCTGCAAGCAGCATTGCCTGAGTAACCCTGGCATGGTGCCCATTAGCAAATAACTCTTTTAATGGTGGTCTTCAATTGATGTATTTATTGTGTTGCATATTACAGCGACCCTTCCCTCCACTGCCTTTGTATTTGATGGTTGTGGTATCAAGCTAAGGGAAAGTTCAACAGGGTGCATTTGAGTTTGGACAGCGTCGATGAAATAATTCATTGCCGCCTTCATTTGCATGCGATGTATCAAAGAGCTCTTACTGGTACTGAATCTTCTTCCTTGCTACCCCAGCTAGCAACAGTGAACCTATGATTTTAGGCCTTGGCATAGACACTCTCTCTTAGGATGATATGACAATGAAAAACAGGTTTTAAAATGATAGACTAGTTAGTCCTGCAACCTCCAATAAAGATAGTATCTGTGTAACTGAGAACTCCCAGAAGCAAGGGAAGACAATGCCTTGTTAAAGAACCAAATGGTGACCTTCTAGGTGTTGACCGAGACCATGTGAATTGCAGGATGTCACCGTTAGGCCATACCTGAGTGGGTCCTTTTTGACTTAGCGGTGGTTCTCTACATTTAATATTCATGAGAATCATGTGGCCTTGTGGTTTAAGAGGAAATATATGCATGTTGATACTCTGCCAGCCTGGATTCTGGTGATCTTTTGACTATAACTTTTTCAACGTTGATGATAGAGGAAAATAAAGGGGGCAGGAGAGGATGGCCATGACCCAGGTCTCGGTTGAGTCCCTGGGACACACTCTGCCAAGTAAGGGTCCTTGGCTTCGTGCAGGAAAGACTTCAAGAGCAAACCATAATTGAGTAAAAGTAGACTTAGAGAGGTGTACACTCCATAGACAGAGTGCAGGCCATCGCAGGAGGGAACGACCGTGAGGCGTGGCGTTGCTAGTTTTTATATGCTAACAAGTGAGAGGATTTTTCCAACTACTTTGGTGAATGGGCAGGGATTTCTAGGAATTGGGCCACTGCCCCCTTTTTGACCTTTCATGGTTAGCCTCGGAACTGTCGTGGCACCTGTGGGTGTGTCATTCACGTGCTAGTCCATTTCAGTGTGTATAATGTAGCTCAGGGCCTACTCGAAGTCAAATCTCCCACCACCTTGGGCCTCGGGGTCTAAAGGGAGGTGACTGTTCCGCCATCTTGGTGCTAACTGCTGTGTTGTTACTTTAATAGCTGTGTGCTGCCCTCTTCCCTCCTGTCTCATTGATGTAAGACATTAGAGACAAAAGAATTAAGATGTGTTCAGAGGACACCGTGTCAAAAGTGTGAATTGCTAAAGTGTTAGCCTCACCATGTGTATAAGAAATTGCAATATGCCTGACATTAGTTTCACTTCAGTGAACTGTTCTATCTGTGGAGGTGACTCTTCCACTGGGCTCCTTTTGCCACCATTTCCACCGAGTCTAGGGTTTGGGCCTCTCCATGGACCGAGGATCCAAGTACAGGTTCTTATACACAAGGGTACGCTGCTTTGACTCAGTTCTCCGTTGCTCCTTAACGTTTCATGCAGTCACACAGAGGGACAGCCCATCAGCTCACGCTTGCATTTACTTTACTAGATTGGACGTTATTGTTAATATGCTAAACTAAAAGGCTAGAAACTGCCCTAGAGAGAGAAGCTAGAGAAGCCAAGTACCTCCTTTTATCAGAAAAGATCTCGAGTCCATGGAGTTTGGACGGCTTACAGCTGAGCTGGACCTAGAGCCCAGATCTCCTTAAATCTCTCTCTACTCCTCAGCCTTACTGAAGAGTACTTAGCTTATTGTCTGAATGCAAACTTATTTCAAAGGAATCCAGTGCCAACTATTGCTGTTGCTGGAGTAAAATGCACCTAGAATTATTTGTTAGTAACGTTAACAAGCTCATCCAGAAGGAGAAGTGCATGCACTACAGTCCCTTCAGAGATGGCTTAGTCCCCAGGGGGACTGAAAGGGGTGTAGCAATGCCCGAGATTTCAGAAGCAGTGTATTTCTTCCCAGGATGTTCTTAGGTCAGAACAAAATGTTGGTCCTTTCAGGGTGCCTTGCACATTAGCAGACACTGGTGCTACTTTCTTAAATATCAACAGAGCAGGCACCCCACCCCACCCCCTGATTTATATGTTGAAGTCTTACTCTCTACCTGGAGGCGGGGCCTTTGGGAAGTGACTAGGACATGAGGGCAGTGTCCTTAAGCGAAGAGACATGAGAGGGATTCTCTCTTTCCCCACCGTGTGAGGATTTAGTAAGAAGGCAGCCGTATGCAAACCAGGTCTCACCAGATGCTGAATCTGCTGGCAACCTTGACCTTAGACTTCCAGCCTCCAGAGCAGCGAGAAGGAAAGGTCTGTTATCTGAGCCCCCCAGTCTACGTGGTTTGCTAGAGCAGCCCAGGCTGACCCAGTGTGCCTAGTGAGTGCACGTGGTCAGAGTATGGCTATGGGCACTAGGGGGGCAACTAACCTCAAAGAGGGAATTCCAGCGAAAGGAACACATTTGCTGTGGGTCCAGCAGGGTCCCCAGAGATGAGGGCTTCTGTGAGGGCCTGGGCATGGCAGTGACAGTGGGCTTGGGAGGTACTCTGTGAACCAGAGAACCTGATGGCAGTAATCCCTGGGAGTTTGTGGCATGTCAAGGCTAAGGTAGGGGGCAGTGTCTTTCTCCAACAGAGTAAATACAGGAGGAGGAGCAGATTTGGGGGTGTGGAAAGGAAAGAGCAAAGGAGATTTGACTCGCTCCACCTGGGGCAGATTAAGATCAGGGGCTTGGAGGACACTGGGATAGAGATGTGATAAAGAGCTATCCAAGTCTGAGGTTTCAGGAATGCCCATGCAAGTGAATCATCAGTGGGGTGGTGGCTGAAGTCACAGGTTTAGAAAAGACTGGTTAAGGCTGTGGCTCTCACACTGTGGTCCCAGGCTAGCAACAGAGTCACCTGGAACTTTTGTTTTTCTAAATGCAAACCCTTGGGCCCCACCCTTAGACCTGTGGAATCTGAATTTCTAGGGTGAGGTGACTTCCAGGTGATTCTGATGTGTGCTCAAGGTTGAGAAATACTGGTGTAGGGAAAGTCTGAGCACAGCTATAGAGCTGGTAGATAGAGAAAGGGCAGCCTGGGCACAATTTTTCTAGATGTGGACAAAGAGATAGGGGAGAAAGCAGAAGGGGACATAGTACCATTTAAACAATCTTATGGTTACCGGGGGAAAGCGGGTGGGAAGGGATACATTTGGGAGTTTGAGATTTGCAAACGTTAACCACTATATATAAAAATAAATAAAAAACAAATTTGTTCTGTATAGCACAGGGAACTATATTCAATATCTTGTAATAACCGTTAATGAAAAAGAATATGAAAATGAATATATGTATACATAGATGCATGACTGGGACACTGTGCTGTACACCAGAAATTGACAAATTATAACTGACTATATTTCAATAAATAAATATATGAACAATGAAGAGGGAAAAAATTTAAAAAAAAAAAAAAAAGGAGGGGAGTATAGTGAGAAGGACCAGTGATTAGTAATGTTGGATGCTGCAGGGGCCAGACAGGAAGGAGCCCAGGACCTGCCCATCAGATCTGACCATTAATACACTGATGGAGTTTTGGCTTGAGCAGTTTCAGAGCAGGCTCTCTGGAGGCCAGTTTATGGAGGGCTGCTAATGGAATACAGCATGAGGAAGTGGAGATAAGACGCTTAGATGACTTTTTTCAAAAAGTTTAACTGGGAAGCAAAAAAGAGAGAGAGGACAAAGACCAGGGGAGTTTTCAGACAGAGGAGAGTTATCTTTCAAGATGTACCAGCCTTGGGTTTGTCCACAGACCCATGGGCAGGAACCAGGGAGAAGCAGACACTACAGAGCAGAGTCTCACCTTGGATGATGAGGTGACCTTCCATCAGGTGTCCCCTTCTCCAGACTTTCTTGGCTGCAACTGAGAAGTTCAATCAAAGCCTTACTCTAATGGTAGCAGCACCAGCATCACCTGATATCAGACAGATTTAACATCCTGTATGAGGCATCGAATAGTCACTGGACCCTCCAGAGGTCCTCTGCCCACTCCCTGAAGTCAGCAGTCAGCTTGGAGAATCTCGGAAACTTTCCTTTCTTTCCTAGGCAGTGTAAGTTGGTCCTTCCTGCCTTTAGCCCTATGCGTCCAGCCCTCTAGGACACATCTCATACCACATTCTAACCATGCTTTCATGTGTCTGTCTCATAGACAGTAAACTCAAGGACTATAAACACAACTAGATCCCACTTACTTTTGATTTGTCTGCCCATCACAGGGGCTCATAGGAAGTTCAGGAAGGACCACGTGCTCAGTTCCAGCATTAGAGGTACACTCTTTCATCAGCATTATTTGCCTGCCTCAGGTCTCTATATTTGATGACAGATAAGAAGTTCTGCCCAGCTATAGGAGTTTTCCTTCTAGGATGAAGGATTTCCCAAAAGTGTGGGTTTCCTTACTTGAGCTGGAGTTTCCTGTTGTGCAAGTTACTCACCAGTGACCTATGAGGACCCTTCCAAAGCTGCAGTTAGCCTGGGAGAGTTTCTAAGGAAGTCAAGGTTAAATCTTGAGAATCAAGTAGGTACCACCAGGAGATCGTAAAACGTGGATATTCTGACCATGCACCAACATAGCCTGGCTCTTTGATGGATGGTTCCAAGACTCACCCGTTAGACAGCCCTCCTCAGAGCTGCACAGTTGTGAAATTCCAGAATCCCATGGCCTGGCACACCAAGCCCCTCAACTGCCAACTTCCAAACCAGACAACACTATGAAACACTACAAGTGCAAAGTCTACTTTTCAGTTAGGACATTTCCAGCATCTTCATTTCCCTCCTGCTACCAGGCTATCAGCAGGAGGAACACGCACAGATAACACTGCAGCGCGCGCACACACACACACACACACGAGTAATTGCAGGTTTAAAGATTTGAAGGATTGGTCTATTTGCTCTTCTTCTACTAGAATTGTTCTATCTGTATTTGTTTTCTTTCAGTATCAATGTAGACACATTTTTTTTTTCATGGTAAAAATAATCTTTTTATTACAGGTTTGAGAAAAGCCCCTCTCTAAAGTTGTAGTGAAATACATTATTTTTAAAATGTTTTCTTTGGGGTCACTTTTAGTACTGGCAGTAAAGCATGAGTTCCCAATAATGATCTAAAAATACTCAGAAGTGAATCCTTTTCACAGAAAATCAGTCAGGAATCTATAATTAATTTTAAAATTTTCACTTTCTGGACTGAAATCTCTAGTTAAGATGCAAAGCACTCCCTGTATCATTTCTAACTTTACAATAAAGAGGACCGAATAATCATTTCCCGTTTGCTGGACTCAGCTGGTAGTATATAGAAAGTATACATGGATTTAAATTTATTTAACACATCATTTATAGAGTCAGTTATAACTAATTTTTCTCCATATCTGATGTTGAAGAAATGATCGGAAAAAACTTTTCCAGGTACAGGGTGTCAGCTTTGTTCATTACCTTAAAGAATTTTCAGGCTTATAAAAAAAAGCCCTGCTTTTTCATCAAGGAAAAAAATAGATTATATATCGTTCAGGAAACAGAAAAAAAAATTATAAGGAGATTTTGCCTATTGAATGTAATGGATTGTCAGGAACTCTTGACATTATTCCACAGGAGAGGCCACACAAAATCAATACATCTTAGGCAAGGTTTAATTTATTTGTAGGTTCTTAGAACAAATGACTTATCTTTTTTGTTTGCCGTTTTTCTTTTTCACTTTTGCACTCATGAGTAGCTACGGTTTTTATCTGTCTCATTATTAAGCACAAAACAAGATGATCGTGTCATTATTACCATATATTTTTTAAGGAGAACGATGGCAATGCATGAAGAAACATCCAAGAATCTAGAAGTGGTGCTAAACATGATGGCTATAAAACACTGCCTTCTGCGCAGTTGCTGAGGAGCTGGGCCCAACCTCAAATCCTATGCTGCTGCTTTTTCCTGTGCCTGTGCCTGTGCCTCCCAGTAAGAGGTCCCCCGATGCTGCTGAGTTCCTGCAGGGTTGGTGGCTTCTTTGAAAGGAGGATGTTTTAAAACATACACTTTATAAAAGGAAGGATAGGGGATTAAGGGCACTTCTTTTTGTTAGTTTGGGTTCTGTGTTGGTGACATGTCCCATCAGAGAATTAGGGAAAAGGATTGGACATTTCCGCCTACCAAACACTGGTGACTGTTGCCATTCAACCTAATAACAATATCCTTTTTATATTATGTGTTTTGGAAATTTTTTCTTTTAGGTGTTCAATTAGTGTTAAAGACAGTTAAAACAGAGTTCTTTAATGCTCATGGTCAAACAGCTACAACGGGCCGCCAGGCCCCCACCCTCCGCAGCCCCATTTCCCCTAAACTCTGGCTCTCTGTGAGCCTGACTGCAGGGAGGATATTCTGGGGTCAGCACCAAGCTGGGTCTGAACCCAGTTCCTCTACTTACCACCTACGTGAGGCCGGGTAAACTCTTAATATCTCCCTCCTGTGAAATGGAGAAGATAGTATTACCAGCCATGAAGTCCTAGTCTGTGAATGGAACTTCGACTGGATCGTACCCGTCGTACGCTCACAAGGCACGGTAAACAAAAGTGCTCAAGGATGCTGGCGATGACGATTTTGCACTGGTGGTGAGAACTCTGAAGTTGGTAGGTGCTCCACCACGGCTGGGCTCCTTGGGTGCAGACTTTCAGCTCAGAACTAGAGATGTCCAGCCTCAAATGAGAAAGTTGAAGCCGTGTGACTGTGAGAGCAAGCATTTCAAAGCAATTCTTTACAGTGGTAATGGATGTGGCAAATGTGTGGATTTTGTTAGGATTTCTTCTGACAGCCATGAACACAGATATATTTTAAAGTAATGTAACTGTCCTAAATCTCGAGCAGGGAATACAATGACTTCTAGTATTATTTTTCACTTCTCCAGTGACACTCCAGGAGTTATATTTGATAAATTCCTTAGTCAAATAACTTCTGAGAAAGGGCCCTGTACCATTTAACCTTGGTTTTGCTCTACTCAGGCCTGTGTCCAGGGCCCATCTAACATAATACATCACAAAGGTTAATACGCCAGAGCCTTCCCAGGGTATGATTCCTCAGGACCACTTTTAGGGAAAACTATCTTAGAGTGAGGCTTTTTGTAACACTGGTAGCTATTACCGCTCTAGGTTTAAGATACACCCCCTGAAGCCCACTTCTCCGTAGCAAAAAGTATAAGAGAAAGAGCTGAGTGCGTCAAGCAATCAGTAAAGGTGGATAAATATATGTAATCTTCATATGTAATCTTCATTGGCTTGGACGATCTCTAGAAATAGAAGCTGGAGACAAATGCAAAAATATCAAGAATTGTGCTACTCTGTAAATCTACTATACTGCAGTTAAAAGAAACAATGTTGTGTTAGTTTCTGGTGTACAGCATAGTGATTCAGTTCTACATGTATGTATTCTTTTTCATTTTAGGTTATTACAAGATACTAAGAATTGTGCTACTCTTAGAAACTATTAGTTCTGCTTTATGTTCACGATCACTGATAGTGCCAAGTATGGGACAATCTGAAAAAAGTTGCCAGGTTGGTTTTTTCTTTCTTAAGGGAAGTTATAACTTACTTATTTAGCTTTTCTTGAAATGCTGAGGACTCGCTGGTAGTTTGTGTGACATGGTATGCAGAACGGAATTCATGCTAAAGATGTTGACGCCAGGTTGAAGGGTCAGGCGCTACAAGTTCTCTTTGTTCCTGTTCTTTCTGAGTTCAGAGATGTGAGGGTCAGTGTTTGGCGGTCCCCCAAACTAAACATGCTCTGCCACCAGCCATTAGGTCAGTGTTGGAGCCAGAATATGAAGTTTTTCATGTCAATGATTATCCTTTCAAAATCTGCTCTCTTGCGTGATCCTCAAAAAAACAGCTGCAGAGTAGGCATTTTTTAGAGAGAGAAGTCAGATTGGTACCTGACTTGACCAAGGGCCCATAGGAATTTAGTGGTGAGATGTAAACCAAGGCACAGGTCTCACCATCCTGGGTTCTATGCGCCTTCCACCAGATTGTGTTACTGCTTATTATGATGTCAAATTACAGTTGATAATTTTTACAAACATGACTCATTTGCTGCCCCATCCCCACTCCCTAGGGAAAATGGTATCAGTTGAACCTGTCTCTCAGGCAAACCAGATATAGTAGACAGTGAATATAGATCACATCGTCCCTATCAGGCAAGTGACCTATACTACTGTTTCCCTGGAAGGTCTACTCAGAGGCTATGCAGTGATCATCTTTGCAATACGTCCTGACAGTCCCTAGACCTTGTTTGTTGTGTATCTGCTGACACAATTTAAAGAATATCTCCAAAAATGCTAATTTTCTTAAATTTAAGAAATCATTCCCAAGAGAAAAAAGCTTATAAAAATACTTATACCTCCACTTGATTTCAAACATAATATTTTATGTGTAAATTGGTCATGAAAAATTAATCTTCTAATCAAGGGCAGACTCTCATTCATTCATTCATTTATTCAATGAGCAGCAGCAGAGGCCTACCAAGTGAAAAAAAAAAAAAATACCCCATATAATTTGGGATTAGTGGGGACGTGGAAGTATCATTAGGGGAATAACATGAAAAGCAAAGTTCCTGGGCTCTATGAGTTGAAACTCTAGTTGTACAAGTATTGAAACATGAGCCAGCCAAATTTTGTAAATAAATGTGTATACGTAGAGAAAATTCCTAGGAAGGAATGCACCAAAAGGTTCTCTCTGGGTGGTAGGAGAACAAGTTATTTTTAGTATCTTCTTTAGAAAACTTAGTATTAAAAAAAAATGATAAAGTAAATGTGTATTTCTTTAACCACAGGGAAATAAAACCCTTGAAAAGTCCCTTTAAAACAGCGTCTCCATACATGTTGGCTTGATAGCTTTTCCTGCAAAATGTTATCACTCACTTTTCCTTAGTTTTCGTTTTTTCATCTGATTTGCTACCTCTGAGCACAAAAGACTGGAGC